>NC_133533.1:85017555-85095488 GCF_048544455.1 Silene latifolia
TACTTAAATGCGTAAATTCTACGGAAAAACTGGTAGGATATGTTTGTAAATGGTTCAACTATCCAAAAACCTGCAATTTCAAAAATTTTTCTAACTAAACCATTCACAACCAATCCAACTCAAGAAGTCCAACATTCCCTGAAGCGGGTGCCAAAACCCTGCAAAAGCTGATGAACTACTTTGCCATAGCTAAATAGAAAGTAAAAAGATACAAACCCAAAATAGAAAAGGGAGACATGTGTCCCTTCAAATAATATACAAACCAAAGGATAAAAGGGTTACTAAAAGAATAGCCAAAACTAGGTCCAAGGTTCCTTGCTCACTAGCTCGTCTGTGACCCCCAACAAAGCATCAACAACCTGTCAATCGCATTTTATACAAACACGAAAGCCACAATTCAGTGGGGAGTAACTTCGAGTCCTCCCAGCCACGAATCGTCAAAATTAATGTAACATGTAATGTAACATGTAAACAATTTGATAAACCATTTACTTATCATGTATTCTAGCAAATGACCCCTAAACTGACCAAACTAAACTATCATGTGAATCATATAACAAATAGTAATCCAAACTTTATCAATCAGAACCGCTTACATCTCACCTATTACGATTCATAAAATCACCATACAAGAAAGGGCAATATATCAAAGACAGGCATAAGTTCTTAGCACGGTCAATAGTCACTTTGTAACTCGAGTCTATACCACGAGGTAGGGAAGGTAATCGAACCGGTATCTTGGCTCAGCGGTTACTATTAAGAAAACATGGCCAAGAGACAACACAACCCTAGCCTAAAATCAATGGAGACCTAGACATGCGGATACACACCACCGCACCCAAGACCCACAACTTTTTTTAAAACAAAGTGAAGTGAGTACCCTAAGGACACCACCGAAGGGTTGGCTAGTACTTAAGCTGACCCCATACTATCAAAATAAGTACCTGAGGTCATGCCCCAACTTGGATATAAATCCACTAGTCAGGAACACAAAGGCTATCAAGCAGTGAACATATACTCGTCAAAGACTATAAAGACCTATCTATGATGGATGCCGAAATACTCAGCTAGGACCTAGTCCCAGCTAGTCCCAGCTTGAATATTTTAGCCCACACCACACATGACTCACCACACAAGTCAAGTAAGACACCCACTTAACCTTAAGAGGGCAAAAAGTCCTACTTATCAATATAAATTCTAGCATTCTATCATGTGAAAGGCTTATAATGTCTATTTACAGCATACAATCCCAACAGAATCCTCAATAAGTATTCAATACTAATTTCTAATTCTAACAATAGTAACCATATTAAAGGCTTCAGGGGAAACTAGGGCCATTTCTACAATACAAGTCACTATTAAATTCAATAAGCTATACATGTGAACAAAAGCTTGATAAATGGCCTAAAACAAGAAAAAGGCCGATTATCTAAATCATTCAACCGAATTTTTACCCGCAACCCCAGCCCTGCGACAGGTACGGGTCAAATTGCGGCTGACCAATCACTCAATTAACTGACATCGCATCAGTCAAAGGGACTAAGGCTCAGTTTTCGGCACAATCAACAAAACATTACAATTATAGCTATAAAATTCATTTTGAGCCTATTAATTACAATTTCCTTTTGTAAACTACCCTAACATGTGATAACTATTAATATAAGCACAATTTTACCAATAACATAATTTTTGTTACTATCAAAATACTACCCATTTGTTACTTATACTATTCTAACCTTAATTAACCCGAAATGACCAATATTGTACGAAAAACCGCAAAATAAGCACGGACCAACCCGGGCAGCCGTGGGCTAGCCGTGGGCCTGCCACGGGCCTGCTGCCCGTCCCCCTACACCACCTTATTTTTCCATTTTTGTTTAGTAAAAGACCGTCTGAAAATTAATTAATCGTCCCCAATTCAACTTTGATAATTTAAACTAACAAAAGGCACAATTTAAGCTAACAATTGACATGCATGCAACCATTCTAAACATGTGAAAACTAATTCTCAAACAAAAATTCACCAAACATACAAAAATCAAAAACATGTGACGATAATTCGTCGAGTAACTCGAAATATGTTACCTTAAGCTAGAAAAAGAGCAATTAACACCTTGAAAACCCAAACCCTAACGACACTAGCCGCTATCCTCTACAATATACGAGTCCCCGAACTCGTCTTCCAATCCTTCACCTAAATAAACAATTAAAACACAATAATAAGCATATAAAACCGAAAATACCGAAAATTGGTCTTAAAACAACTTCAATAAAACTGAAATTAAATTGTACCAAGTTGTAGATCGCGTCGAGAGGATTCCGGAAAGGTAAATTATGTGAAAAACGGACTAGTAACGAAGAAATTACGTCGATTTTGAGCTTGAAATTATATAAATGGTGTTTTAGTGAAATGTTGATGATGATGATATGAACAAAACCAGAAAAAAAAATAGAAAGGAAGGGGCTGGTCAGCCGTGTAAGGGAGAAGGAAAGGAGAAAAGGAAGTGCGGGATTTTTAGTCGGGATTTTTACGAGTCGGGTTTGACTTGTTTCAATAATAATTAAAACCGTAAGTCAAACGCAAATTCCGTCAAGACCAAAGTTCTTAAACACGAGATTACAACAAAATTGAGTATTCATACGACCCATTTCCAAATTCGTTTACCCAACGTTCAAACGAATTGTCATTTCCCCCCGATACGCCCTTATTTCGAAATAAAAAGTTTTACACGGTTTAAACTATTTTTAAACATCTCGAAATCATCAAAATAAATAATTTTCTTCAAAATATAATAAAATTTTATTTCTTTGAATTATTTTTACTTTAAATACTTAAATATCAACTTTTATTTGATTAATAAATTATTTCCGAAATATATTAACGGTCCAAAATTACGGGGCGTTACAATCACCCCTCCTTTTAAAAAGTTTCGTCCTCGAAACTTAGAAGGAGAAATTATAGTTATAAGAAAATATAGGTATCTTTTCAATGAAACGGTGATACTCTTGTTGATCAGACAAGAACATCCATATTCATATCAAGATATAAAAATATTTCTACACCAATAAATGAGAAAATCCATTATTGGGACGTCACCAACAACGAGATTCAACATTCACTAATGTTAAAACCATTGAAAATCATACAAGTATTTTCAAACTTTTAGTTTAAAATTCTTTAGTAAGAATACTATCTTTACTAATTATGATTATACAAGGCTTAGTAACTCGGAAAAAGAGTAAGAAAAGGAATACCTTATGGAAATAAATCAAAATTTCATTTTCAAATCTTTAAAAATAGGTTAGGTTTGCAGAAGTAACATAAAATTTTATGAATGAATCAAAACTGGTGGCTTGAAAATTTAGAAGTTGTACAACACGGAAAAACTTAGATAGCATATAAAACAAAGTATATTAAGATGATTCAACCTTAACTAATCAAAAAGAGCTATGATGAATTTTATGGGGTAAGAATTGAAGTCATAATTACAAGGATGTCAAAGATAGAGTTTCATAGGTTACCAACATCAAACTTACGAGAGGAGTATGATGATGTAAGGAAGAGAGATATGAGCGGTAACGCTCATGATCAAGGAAGAAGGGAGATTAAACACCAAGGAAATGCCAGACACTCATATCTCAAATAACAACATCACTCCCAAGAGTCTCCTCAATCGCTTATGTTACTTCTTCCTAACATATTCCCTGGAACAAGATATTTCACTATAAGTGTGATCTCATCGCTCCAAATTCTCAAACATCCCGAAACAACTTTCACAAGCCTAAGGTCAAGACTTCCAACAAAGCTGTATTTGTATCCCACTAGTGTCAACTATGGGTTCCTCAAAAGTAAACCTTCAATCAAGAGTCCCAATACCATGCTCTAAACTCCAAGAGAAGGTTCCTCAAATATTCCACAAGGTTCTCATTTCAAAACAAGGTAGTAACATACCAACCTCAAATTATGAAAAATCAATAGGATCTCAAGTTTCTCTATCCTTTTACTTATTAAGGATTCTCAAAAGCAGAACTACACCCAGCTCCAACATCGTCTCATCATCTCAAGCACTCAATGCGACCTCAAGGTCTATAAAACTATAGGATTAACAAATTCTTCTCAATACTAAGTCTCTCTCAACTCAGGAACTCTCAAGAGCCAACTAATACCACATCACATCACCAATCCATTCTGGTCATCAACATCCCCAAGGTGTATTCTTTCAAATTTGACATCCTAAACTTACTTACCATCAAATTCTCAAGGTACAAGGTCATAATTTTAACAACACTTTATCACCTCAGAATTTCTAAAACCATAAATTGAAATTATGTTCCTTAGCCTAACAATTGGTGTCATCCATACCACTACCCTTTCTAGTTACCAAAACAAGTGCTAAAACCTCCCAATAATGTAGCTTACTCTCACTCACATAACATACTTCAAGTAGTAATCAATATCACCCACTAAAACCAACAAATAACCCCACATTTAACATTTCCCATACGATAACATATACATTATCAAACCCTCATATCCAAAGTGATTATGGAAGCCAATCACAAACCTGACTACTTGGTCAATCCTATATCCTCAAGTCACGTCTCACTAACTCCGTAAACATGGTCAAAAAGGTACCAACTATACTAAGGAGATAAGGAGTGATAAAAGAATTGAGAAACGGTAAAACATTTCCGAAGGGTGCATGAATCTGACAAGTTAGGAAACTAAGGAGTCGGTCCAGTAAAGGTGCGGTTGACATAAATAAGAGGTATTCGAGTTAAGAAGATATCTCGGGCAAGAAGAAGATACGTAAACTTTGGCATAAGAACAAGGTTCAAAGATCGTTAAAGAGAAGGAAAGGAGAACAGAAGCAGCATAATGAAAGGGGTTACTGCTTCCCAAACACTCATCAAAGCTTATGATCGATATGGTAAGGTTACCTCACTAAGGTGCTCAACAAAACCTCAAAAGTCCACCAAATCATAGGACTAACAAGGACTCCACAAGGGCAGGTATTCCTCAACTCAATTGGTTCTAAGAGCCAAAATCAATTCACCATACAAATTTATTTGTTACCACCCATGTCACAAAGTATCTCCTTTTCAATTCTCGTCATTGAACTTCACTTACTATGTCATTCCCAAGTACCATAGCTTGTCTACTCCATCATCTCACCACTTAACACTTCTAGTCTTCGATACCATAAATTAGAATCACACTCTTGAACTCACGAACTACATCAAACAACATTCCACCAAAATTCCCAAATCCAGATATGACAAATAAAGTCAACCACGTGTTCTCAAATTTCGAAAGGTCAACAAGGGCTACTCTATACTAGATTTGGTCAACTCAAAAGGTTTAACAAACTAACTAATTCCAAAGTACGATACCAATCCATTAAACCAACGTCCATGTCCTATTGTATTCCTTTCAAGGCCTACCAAGATTGGGCTAACTATCATTCCTTTAATTCTCCACAAGAAACATCGAGACTCTCCAATGAAGTAGCTAGGTTCATTTCAACTTATGTGCTAAGGTAGTACCCACGCTCAATCACTTATAACAAACAAGCTCTCAAAAGACATAAATCCCAAAGTGTTTCACAACTCACTAGACTCCCATATCAAGCACAACCAACAAGACTAACCAAAGGATCCCAAGTTATATTCTCCTATACAACTCAAACCTTAAACAATCAATTTCTCAACTCACTCACGCCCTCCAATGTTACATTCTCTCAAAACCGGGTTCTCTTAAACAAGGGAACTATCCTGCGGAATAAAAGGAAGGTGTCCACATGGACTTTATTATAAGAAGAAAACGAACCTAAGATGAATCGGGAGAAAGAATTGAAAGGTAGTTACCACGGCGAGAGAAGAGGAATTTGAAAGACAAGTAAACAACGAGATTGGAAGACTAAGGTAAGATTGCATTATCTACATCTATTGGAGAGCCATCTTACAAAAGAGAAAATCAATTAGTACCTAACAATTAGCAATCACAAACAGACTACCACATAAAATCCTAATTCTACCCATCCTACCCTTCTCTCAAGTTTATTATTTAGAGGTCAAGTGATTCTAAGTGGGGTGCACAAACGTGCATCGGGAGCAATAGGCTCTGATACCAACTGTGACACCCTTAATATATAGCGATATCTAATTACTTAAATGCGTAAATTCTACGGAAAAACTGGTAGGATATGTTTGTAAATAGTTCAACTATCCAAAAACCTGCAATTTCAAAAAATTTTCTAACTAAACCATTCACAACCAATCCAACTCAAGAAGTCCAACATTCCCAGAAGCGGGTGCCAAAACTCTGCAAAAGCTGATGAACTACTTTGCCATAGCTAAATAGAAAGTAAAAAGATACAAACCCAAAATAGAAAAGGGAGACATGTGTCCCTTCAAATAATATACAAACCAAAGGATAAAAGGGTTACTAAAAGAATAGCCAAAACTAGGTCCAAGGTTCCTTGCTCACTAGCTCGTCTGTGACCCCCCACAAAGCATCAACAACCTGTCAATCGCATTTTATACAAACACGAAAGCCACAATTCAGTGGGGAGTAACTTCGAGTCCTCCCAGCCACGAATCGTCAAAATTAATGTAACATGTAATGTAACATGTAAACAATTTGATAAACCATTTACTTATCATGTATTCTAGCAAATGACCCCTAAACTGACCAAACTAAACTATCATGTGAATCATATAACAAATAGTAATCCAAACTTTATCAATCAGAACCGCTTACATCTCACCTATTACAGTTCATAAAATCACCATACAAGAAAGGGCAATATACCAAAGACAGGCATAAGTTCTTAGCACGGTCAATAGTCACTTTGTAACTCGAGTCTATACCACGAGGTAGGGAAGGTAATCGAACCGGTATCTTGGCTCAGCGGTTACTATTAAGAAAACATGGCCAAGAGACAACACAACCCTAGCCTAAAATCTGCCTTGAGACCTAGACATGCGGATACACACCACCGCACCCAAGACCCACAACTTTTTTTAAAACAAAGTGAAGTGAGTACCCTAAGGACACCACCGAAGGGTTGGCTAGTACTTAAGCCGACCCCATACTATCAAAATAAGTACCGAGGTCATGCCCCAACTTGGATATAAATCCACTAGTCAGGAACACAAAGGCTATCAAGCAATGAACATATACTCGTCAAAGACTATAAAGACCTATCTATGATGGAGGCCGAAATACTCACCTAGGACCTAGTCCCAACTAGTCCCGACTTGAATATTTTAGCCCACACCACACATGACTCACCACACAAGTCAAGTAAGACACCCACTTAACCTTAAGAGGGCAAAAAGTCCTACTTATCAATATAAATTCTAGCATTCTATCATGTGAAAGGCTTATAATGTCTATTTACAAAGATACAATCCCAACAGAATCCTCAATAAGTATTCAATACTAATTTCTAATTCTAACAATAGTAACCATATTAAAGGCTTCCGGGGGAAACTAGGGCCATTTCTACAATACAAGTCACTATTAAATTCAATAAGCTATACATGTGAACAAAAGCTTGATAAATGGCCTAAAACAAGAAAAAGGCCGATTATCTAAATCATTCAACCGAATTTTTACCCGCAACCCCTGACCTGCGACAGTACGGGTCAAATTGCGGTGACCAATCACTCAATTAATCGACATCGCATCGGGTCAAAGGGACTAAGGCTCAGTTTTCGGCACAATCAACAAAACATTACAATTATACCTATAAAATTCATTTTGAGCCTATTAATTACAATTTCCTTTTGTAAACTACCCTAACATGTGATAACTATTAATATAAGCACAATTTTACCAATAACATAATTTTTGTTACTATCAAAATACTACCCATTTGTTACTTATACTATTCTAACCTTAATTAACCCGAAATGACCAATATTGTACGAAAAACCGCAAAATAAGCACGGACCAACCCGGGCAGCCGTGGGCTAGCCGTGGGCTGCCACGGCCTCTTTGCCCGTCCCCTACACCACCTTATTTTTCCATTTTTGTTTAGTAAAAGACATCGAAAATTAATTAATCGTCCCCAATTCAACTTTGATAATTTAAACTAACAAAAGGCACAATTTAAGCTAAAAATTGACATGCATGCAACCATTCTAAACATGTGAAAACTAATTCTCAAACAAAAATTCACCAAACATACAAAAATCAAAAACATGTGACGATAATTCGTCGAGTAACTCGAAATATGTTACCTTAAGCTAGAAAAAGAGCAATTAACACCTTGAAAACCCAAACCCTAACGACACTAGCCGCTATCCTCTACAATATACGAGTCCCCGAACTCGTCTACCAATCCTTCACCTAAATAAACAATTAAAACACAATAATAAGCATATAAAACCGAAAATACCGAAAATTGGTCTTAAAACAACTTCAATAAAACTGAAATTAAATTGTACCAAGTTGTAGATCGCGTCGAGGGGATTCCGGAAAGGTAAATTATGCGAAAAACGGACTAGTAACGAAGAAATTACGTCGATTTTGAGCTTGAAATTATATAAATGGTGTTTTAGTGAAATGTTGATAATGATGATATGAACAAAACCAGAAAAAAAAATAGAAAGGAAGGGGCTGGTCAGCCGTGTAAGGGAGAAGGAAAGGAGAAAAGGAAGTGCGGGATTTTTAGTCGGGATTTTTACGAGTCGGGTTTGACTTGTTTCAATAATAATTAAAACCGTAAGTCAAACGCAAATTCCGTCAAGACCAAAGTTCTTAAACACGAGATTACAACAAAATTGAGTATTCATACGACCCATTTCCAAATTCGTTTACCCAACGTTCAAACGAATTGTCATTTCCCCCCGATACGCCCTTATTTCGAAATAAAACGTTTTACACGGTTTAAACTATTTTTAAACATCTCGAAATCATCAAAATAAATAATTTTCTTCAAAATATAATAAAATTATATTTCTTTGAATTATTTTTACTTTAAATACTTAAATATCAACTTTTATTTGATTAATAAATTATTTCCGAAATATATTAACGATCTTGGGTGCATCATTTAGGAGGAGATCTACTTTGATCTCTCATTGCCAATTTGCACTAGGACCGAAGGTTATTCCTTGATCTTTATCGTTTCATCATTGTTTTCGTTTATGACAATAATTTGCATATAAAATTTGCGTTATAATCCTATAATTAAAGGGTCTTATACGGATATTACCCCACATACCCACCCCTTATTTTCGAAATTTCTGGACCTAGTTAGGTCCAAATATTTAAACCTCTTTTCAATCCTGAACTTTTGAACCTACCTCTTTTGAAAAAAGAATCATTTCCAAGTCGAAGTGCTGCCGAATTAGGATTAGAATTTTGACCAAATCAAGCCTTTTATAAACGGCATCTTTGCCCATTTTAAAAGCTTATTTCGATTCAATCCTTTTCAATTTCAAAATCCAATAAACCATAATCCAAACCTAACCCAAACCTAGAATAGAGTTTAAGTCAGTTGGGTCAAGTCCAGTCTAGTTGCTCTAGTTTAAGCCATGTTTGGTTTTATCTAGGGCTCAAGTTAACCAAGCTTGTCTAGGCTAGAACACAACCCTAGTGGGTTACCTAAGTCACCTCTTAGGTCAAAGTCATGTAGGTCAATCACTTGGTCAAAGTCTAAGCCACAAAAACACCCCATCTAAGACACTATGGGGCGTCCCCCTTTCCAAACCAATGAGCCATGTTTGGTTTCGATCACGATTTAGTCACAGTAAGTCTATGTCAAGTCTATGCTAAGTTTGTATCAAGTCTATGTCTAGTCCAACCTAAGTCCAAGTCTAAGTCAGTTGAGTCAAGTTTAGTCCTAGTTAGGGCTGGAACCCCTCTCCTACACCTTGACCTTGAACAAGTGAGTCACTTAGCTTATTTCCCGAGGTCTAAGTGTCTTTGAGTCGGGGATGAGTCAAAGGTCGAATCTGTGAGTCGAGTTCTTTTTCTGCAGGGGTTTGATTCAAATTTTTGATTAGTTCGGGGTTTCTTTGTAGAAAGGCCGCCGCAGACCAGAAAAATGTCAACGGAAGCACTATTGGCTAAGATGAACGACACTTTAGAGCTGCTTACAGCTCGCTTGGCTGCAGTTGAGACTAAGGTAGGTGGGGAGGCCCCTGTAACCACTACCCCGGAAATGTCTGAGCTTGAAAGACGGTTCAAGCTTGTGGAAGACCAACTGAAGCTCTCTCAAGGGGAGAGCATCCACTACGAGAATGCTAGGGCTTATGCCCCAATCCAGGAGGAGCTCCCTAAGAAATTTATCCTCACGGATATCTCTAAATTCAAGGGAACTGAAAATCCTCTGCAGCACATTAGGTCCTATAAGGAGCACCTTGCTCTGAATAGTGTGCATGCGAGCATGCTAACTGCTATCTTTGCCCAATCCTTGGAGGAACATCCAAGGGCATGGTTTTACAACCTAGATCTAAAGAATTACCCCACATTTGAAGATCTAACTACTAAGTTCTGTAGGCATTATGCTGACAATGCTGAAATCCAGACAACAAGGAGGACTCTCGAGGTTATGACCCTGAGAGAAAAGGAATGCTTTACTTATTTTCTAGCCCGTTGGTCCATTGGCTCGCTGAAAGCCTGAAATTGACTAAGAAACCCGAAGAGGTCAATATGATCGATAAGTTTGTAAAAAATCTGCAACCAGCTTACCGTAATGAGCTAAAATATCAAAACTTTAGCACATGCAAAGACTTGACTCGAATTGGGAGGAAAATCGAAGATGACCTCCGTACGGCGGAGGCATACTGTGCCTACCACCAAGGGAAGGGGCACGATACAGAAAAATGTTTTCGCCTCAAGCATCAAATCCAAGATATGATTGAGAATGGAAAAATCCCAATACCCACTGTGAAGCCCAATAATGTCACCAATCCATTTGGGATCATTAAAATGCGGTGTTCGTCAAAGACATCATCGATGTGTCCCACCTAATCCGTCCTATATGTCGCCTAAATGGTTTCCTTGTGGGGAAACACTTCATTGATTGCTCTAAATATCTCCCAAGCATATAGAACGAAGTTCTATTTGGGTATTTTGCCATCGACTGTACCCCTTACATTCTCAGAAGTGTGAACGAAATCAATGGCCTCTGGGATGATGATGAGGATGATGTGTACCTCTGGACGCAACCACCTGCACGCCCCGGCCGATCTGCGGGACGTACATCGGTCTTTTGAAAGCCATGCTCGGCGGCGTAAAAAAAAAATGCTTTCGACAGGATCGTTTTAGATCGGTCGGTTTCGTCTCGGTAAGGGTCTCGAAACGATTAGAGATGTTCGGAGTCTCCACCAAGCATTTCTGGGATGCTTGGAACCCGTTCGAATCCACGTTATACCTCGGTCAAACAAAGCACAAAGCAGTGTTTGACATAGGTACTAAAGATAAGGAATCGTCCCTCTTTAACATCCTATCTCTAGAATGACTCTCATACGCCCTGGATAAGGTCATCCACTATCCAAAGTTTCTGTGTAAGAGGTGAAGGTACGTATTGGGAAGCCCTTTAATCAGACAGACAATCCCGCCGCATGTAAGCGACCTCTCTTGATCGATCTTGGTTGGTTGAATGCAAAAGTTGTTAAAACTGTTTAAATGCATGAATGCGCATCCAATAATTTAAACCTAACATGTGAGAGCTTTCTAAGTCGGTTGATTTAATCCAAGTATTAAGTATAAGATGTCGAGTTGGAGTTATGGTTGATTTGCATGCAAGACGGAAATTAAACATCCATTTACGAAATTAGGTTTATGGTGCATAACGTGATCCATTTGTCTTAATAAGACGTTTTGCAAATACGGTTTTGAATGATCAAGTTAGTCGTCGATCCGTCCTATATCCGGATTATACGGAGTTGGAATAAATCCTAGACTAATCTTTGGAAAGGAGCAGACTGCAGCGGGCGACCAAATGAGGCGCGAGCCTATTGGCGATGTAAGGGGGTCTCCCCTGGTTTGAAAATAGGAAAAGAAATGGCCTGTTTAGGCGCGGATCAGTCAACGGTATAAGACGCATTCTGACCATTGAAAAACGTATATAAAACGTATTGTAAATGGGTATTTGGACCCGTTTTGGTTTGAAAGGACCGTTTAGGTCGTATTTGTGTTGATTTGAGGAACGAGACTTGAATAATCATCATTGTTTGGATGATATTCAATGTCGAGTTCGACTTTATAAGCTTGACATGAATAGTTTTGAAAATAATTATGAACTAATTGTTTTAAGTTCATTTGAATACAATTAGTCGATACTCATCATCGTACTCGGGTTACAATCCGACATGGTATGTAGAATCAAAGATGACTTTGTGTTGGTGACTAATACATTTATTTTGAAAATGTAAAGAAATGATGAAAGGCTTTAAAATACCTTCGAAAATATAAAGAAATGAAATAAAAGGCTTTAAAATACCTCTTAAATGTAATTAACCAAATATTATCACCGAAACACGGATTAAACCGTCATGGTATTAAGAACTAAGGGTGAAAAAGGCTTTATGGTTAAAACTTGTAAAAGAAAATAAAATGGGTTTGAAAATACTTGAAATGGTAAAAACCGATTACAAATATGAAAATGAAAATTAGAGGAAAAGAAGAGACTAAACACGGATTGAACTTACGGCTGGGCAGGCTGCTTTAGGCGCGAGCCTATGTGCTACGTAAGTAGCCTCTGCCTCAACCAAAAAGTCCGGTTTTGGCTCATTCTTCCCATGTTTTGGACCATGTTATGCGTGATTTAGCATGTTATAGTCATGAAACAAGTAAAGACATGGTAAAAGAAGGATTTTTACACCCTCATACTTACATGCTTGGTTTATGGCGAGAAACCGACGTAAGTGTATCAACTCGTTTGGTCGGAAAAGACTCGGTTTAAAACCGTTTTAGTAAGTAAAAAGAGTGTTTTATTAAGTTTAGTGATGGTGTAGTGGTCGAAATGGTTGGTCAAGTGATTTAATGCACGATGACGGTACCAAAAAATGTGTAAGGCTTGTATTTACGATCGGTAGGTCGTAAATACGCGTCGGATTATGACTTAGGAAGTCGAGTCGAGAATTTTAAGGGAGAAAGTGGGGGCGGACACTCGCGTAAGTTCACAAATGGGGGCATTTGAGGGGTATTTATAGGAAAATGAGTGGTTGTGTGAGTTTTGAGCGACGTGGCCACTTGGGCTGCTCAAAGAGGCGCGAGCAATGTAGCACGTCTTCGAGGTGTCTTGTCGCTTTCACACAAATGCAATCATGATTTGTTCTATCCTAGGATTTGTATGCACATGTTTGGTACTTGACCATACATGAATCTAGGAAATCTTAACATGGAAGTATTTGAATGGTTTGTTTTTTTGTGTTTGACTCGGTTTGACACGTTGTTGGAGTCGGGATTTGAATTTTTAGTCGGTTTTTGGTCCGGTGTCGGTTTTGACTCTTGTTAGTGTCATTGCGACCCCGTCGTCATACATTAAATACTCCAGGTAGTTTTGAAAAGTTTTGAAAAGTTTTATTTTCGAAATCGTTTTAAGTTTTCCGACGTAAAGTTGTACACGAACTGTCGATCAAACGCCGCGATTACAAAGCATGTTGTAGTCCGATAATCATCGGGTGTTTGTCGGAGTCAAAGAAGATATTAGGTATCTACAGAGCCCCCACTTTGACTGAGGCTTGGACAGGGCGAAAGTCAAAGTAGAGTCCCCAAGTCAATCGAAGATTATAACCTGGAGACCCAAGCGACGTCATGGCGGCTCGAAAGGATTCGGGCCAAGGACCTGCCGTCGGGGAGGGCGACGCCAAGGCGACTCGAGGGTACGAGCCAAGGACCTGTCGTCGGGAACAGTTTAGAGTCTGTCGACTGTCCGTGCGGGTCGTTTAAAGTCCGTTAGACTACGTACAAAGGCTTGTCAGCCATAAGAAGGAGTCATACTTGAGGCATCTTCAGATATGTCCTTGTGTGTTTGCGGACAAAGGCTCGCCAGGTGTGGTGTGTAAACGAGGAAGGTTCGCCAGCCGCGGTGCGTTGTAAGGCTCGCCATCCATGGTGCGTATATGAGGTGGGCTCGCCAGCCGCGATGCGTTGTAAGGCTCGCCAGCCATGGTGCGTACACGAGGAGGGCTCGCCAGCTGCGATGCATTGTAAGGCTCGCAAGCCATGTGGCGTATACGAGGAGGGCTCGCCAGCCACGGTGCGTTGTAAGGCTCGTCAACCATGGTGCGTATATGAGGAGGGCTCACCAGCCACGATGCATTGTAAGGCTCGCCAGCCATGGGGCGTATATGAAGAAGGCTCGCCAGCTGCGATGCGTTGTAAGGCTCGCCAGCCATGGGGCGTATATGAGGAGGGCTCGCCAGCCGCGAAGCGTTGTAAGGTTCGCCAGCCATGGGGCGTATATGAGGAGGGCTCGCCAGCCGCGATGCGTTGTAAGGCTCGCCAACTATGGGGCGTATATGAGGAGGGCTCGCCAGCCGCGATGCGTTGTAAGGCTCGCCAGCCATGGGGCGTATATGAGGAGGGCTCGCCAGCCGCGGTGCTGTGGACAAGGGCCAAGTCTTGGTCTGTGGATTTGGGCCACATACCGGTCCGTAGTCACGGGCCACCTGCTCGCCAGGCCAATCTGTGGATATGCAGCGGTCTATTGAAAGCCACGCTCAGCGGCGTAAAAATGCTTTCGACCGGATCGTTTTAGATCGGTCGGTTTCGTCTTCGTAAGGGTCTCGAAACGATTAGAGATGTTCGGAGTCGCCACCAAGCATTTGTGGGACGCTTGGAACCTGTTCGAAATCCAATTTATACCTCGATCAAATTGAAGCACAAAGCAGCGTTTGACATAGGTACTAAAGATAAGGAAATCGTCCCTCTTTAGCATCCTATCTCTAAAATGACTCTCGTACGCCCTGGATAAGGTCATCCACTATCCAATGTTTTTGATTAAGAGGTGAAGGTACGTATTGGGAAGCCCTTTAATCAGACACCCAATCCCGCCCGCGGTAGCGGCTTCTACTGATCTATCTTGATTGGTTGAATGCAAAAGTTGATAAAACGGTTTAAATGCATGAATGCGCATCCAATAATTTAAACCTAACATGTGAGAGCTTTCTAAGTCGGTTGATTTAATCCAAGTATCAAGTATAAGATGTCGATTTGGATTAATGATTGATTTGCATGCAAGACGGAAATTAAACATCCATTTACTGTATTAGGTTTAGGGTACATAACGTGATCCATTTGTCTTAGTAAAGAGTTTTGCAAGTATGATTTTGAATGAACAAATAGTCGTCTGATCTGTCCTATATCCGGGCTAACCAGAGTCGAGATCGTCCTAGACTAATGCTGGAAAGGGAACAGGTCCTGTACCAAACGGCTGCATGAGGCGCGAGCCAGCCGGCGATACAAGGGGCCTCCCCCTGGTTTTGAAAATGAGAAAGGGAGGGCCTGCTTGAGGCGCGGGTCAGCCTACGGTTATATGCCGTGTTCTGACCTTTTAAAAACGTTATAAAACGTGTTGAGAAATGGTTATTTGAACCCGGCTTGGTTTGAAGTGGCGTTTAGACCGCATTCGTTGATTTGAAGAACTAGACTCGAATAATCATCATTATTTTGATAATATTCGGTGTTGGGTTTGACTTGGCAAGCTTGACATGAATAGTTTTGAAAATAATTATGAACTAATTGTTTTAAGTTCATTTGACTATAATTAGACGATACTCATCATCGTACCCGGGTTAAAATCCGACATGGTATATAGAACCAAGGATGACTTTGTGTTGATAACTAATATGTTTATTTTGAAAATGTAAAGAAATGACGAAAGGCTTTAAAATACCTCCCAAAAAAGAAATAAAAGGCTTTAAAATACCTTTTAAATGTTATTAACCAAATATTATCACCGGAACATGGATTTAACCGTCATGGTATGAGGAACCAAGGGTGAAAAAAGTTTTATGGTTAAAACAAATATAATGAAATAAAAAGGGTTTGAAAGTATTTGAAATGGTAAAAACCGATTACAAATATGGAAATGAATTAAAGGGGAAAGACGAGAACAAACACGGTTGATCTCTGACCTGGACACCCCATTTAGGCGCGGGCAAGCCGGCGAACCAAGGGGCTTCTGTCTCAGGCCAAAAATAAGTTTTTGCTCGTTTATCCCATGTTTTGGTTCATGTTATGCACGTTTTAGCATGTTATAGTCATGAAACAAATGAAAACATGATAAAAAGAGGATTTTTACACCCTCATACTTACATGTTTGGTTATGGCGAGTGACCGACGTAAGTGTAACAACTCGTTTGGTTGGAAAAAACTCGGTTTAAAACCGTTTTAGTAAGTAAAAAGTGTGTTTTAAGATTAGAGACGGTGTAGTGGTCGAAGTGGTCGGTCAAGTGATTTAATGCACAATGACGGTACCAAAAAATGTGTAAGGCTTGTATTTACGATCGGTAGGTCGTGAATACGCGTCGGATTGTGACTTAAGAAGTCAAGTTGAGAATTTTAAGGAAGAAAAGAGGGGGCTGACACTCGCGTAAGTCTCAAATGGGGGGCATTGAGGGGTATTTATAGGGAAATGAGTGGTTGTGTGAGTTTTGAGCGACGTGGCCACTTGGGCTGCTCAAAGAGGTGCGAGCCACGTCGCGGGTCTTCGAGGTGTGTTGTCGCATTCACACAAATGCAATCATGATTTGTTCTATCCTAGGTTTTGTAGTCATTTGTTTGGTACTTGACCAAACATAAATCCGGGAAAACTTAAGGTAGAAGGCTTGAAATGTTTTGTTTTTGGTGGTTGACTCGGTTTGACTCGTTGTTGGAGTCGGGATTTGAATTTTTGAGTCGGTTTTTGGTCTGGTGTCGGTTTTGACTCTAGTTAGTGTCATTGCGACCCCGTCGTCGTGCATTAAACACTCCAGGTATTTTTGAAATATTTTGAAATGTTTTATTTTCAAAATCTTTTTAAGTTTTCCGACATAAAGTTGTACACGAACTGTCGATCAAACACCGCGATTCCAAAACATGTTATAGTCCGATAATCATCGGGTGTTTGTTGGAGTCTCAGCAGATACTGGGTATCTACAGAACCCCCACTTTGACTGAGGCTTGGACAGGGCGAAAGTCAAAGTAGAGCCCTCAAGTCAATCGAAGATTACAACTTGGAGACCCAAGCGACGTCGAGGCGGATCGAAAGGATTCGGGCCAAGGACATGCCGCCGGGAAGGGCGACGCCGAGGTGACTCGAAGGTACAAGTCAAGGACCTGTCGTCGAGAACAGTTTAGAGTCTCTCGACTATCCGCGTAGGTCGTTCAAAGTTCATTAGACTACGTACAAAGGCTCTCTAACCATAAGAAGGAGTCATACCTGAGGCATCTTCGGATATGTCGTTGCGTATTTGCGGACAAAGGCACACCAGCTGTGACAAGGAGTTATACCCGAGGCATCTTCGGGATATGTCCTTGGGTGTATGCAGACAAAGGCTCGCCAGCCATGGTGCGTAGTAAGGCTCGTCAGCCATGAGGCATAATAAGGCTCGCCAGCCATGAGGCATAATAAGGCTCGCCAGCCATGGCGTGTAGTAAGGCTCGCCAGCCATGAGGCGTAATAAGGCTCGCTAGCCATGGTGCGTAGTAAGGCTCGTCAGCCATGGCGTGTAGTAAGGCTCGCCAGCCATGGCGCGTAGTAATGCTCGCCAGCCATGAGGCGTAATTAGGTTCGCCAGCCATGGCGCGTAGTAAGGCTCGCCAGCCATGGCACGTAGTAAGGCTCGCCAGCCATGAGGCGTAATAAGGCTCGCCAGCCATGAGGCGTAATAAGGCTCGCCAGCCATGGTGCGTAGTAAGGCTGGCCAGCCATGGGGCGTAGTTAGGCTCGCCAGCCATGGGGCGTAGTAAGGTTCGCTAGCCATGAGGGCGGTCGGTTAATGGACCGTGAGAATAGCCGCGTCAAATGGGCTTGTTTTGAAAGTAGCGAACTCGTGATGCCGCCTTGAAAATAGTGAATTTGAATTTCACTATCAATGTTGTTGAAATAAGCGGGTTCCGCGAGGAAGCCCCCTGTTGACATTCGAAGGAATGGTGAATTTGAACTTCCACCACTCGTTTGTTTGAATTTGCAGTGGCGGTTTTGATCGCCGTTTGTTTGAATTTTGAAGGGAATAACAAATTTTAAATTTTGCTATCACGCTTGGAGTGACGGTTTATGTGCCGCAGTTGACATGTGATGAAATAGTTAATTTGAAATCTTCACTATTACGTTTGAAGTGACGGTTTATGTGCCGCCGTTGACACTTGAAGGAAATAGTGAATTTGGAATCTACACTATTAATTGAAGTGACGGTTTATGTGCCGCCGTTGACATTTAATGGAAATAGTGAATTTGGAATCTTCACTATTGATTGAAGTGACGGTTTATGTGCCACCGTTGACATTTGGTGAAATAACGAATTTTGAATTTTCACTATTGATTGAAGTGACGATTTATGTGCCGCCGTTGACATTTGATGGAAATAGTGAATTTGGAATCTTCACTATTGATTGAAGTGACGGTTTATGTGCCGCCGTTGACATTTGGAGAAATATCAAATTTTGAATTTTCACTATTATTTTTGAAAATTTGAAGAAAATAGTGAATTTTGAATTTTAACAATTATTTTTGAAAATTTGAAGAAAATAGTGAATTTAAATTTTCACTATTTATTTTTGTCTTTAAGAAAATGACGATCTTTAATATCGTCAATGAAAATTTGAAGTTTGTTATGTGGAAATTGGGCCAAAGCCCAAAATTCGCTGAAAGAGTAAGGAACGCCTGATTGAGGTGCGAGCCACTGGCGAACCAAAGGGGCTTCCTTTTTCTCGTAAAAAGACGCGAGGTTTATTTGCATTTCATTCCCATTCATCTTCAACCTTCAACACAAAAACCCGTAAAGAATCGCCATTGTTGGACTCTTGCTAGCTTCCATTCATGCCATCAACAATAATGTCATCTCAAGGTATGTATTTCCTCTTGAATCCATTTGCTTTTGTTGGTCTTTAGCTTAATTGAATCAGGGCAAAATTTTACCCTAGAAAATCGATTTGGGCGTTTTTGATTGAGCCCATTTCGAAGGAAATTGATGATTGCATTAGGTTAGAAACCTGTTTAGGAGTATAGGGGTGCTTTTAGTTTGCATTTTGGTCCCCGTTCCCACTCCCTATGCTCGAAAAACGTGAGTGAGGTGAGAAACCGTTTCATCTCGCAATGCCAAGTTTATTTGCTTAGGTAGTGGGTCATACTAGGTTGTATTGTAGTCGGGAAATATCATATTTGCCATCATGGACCTTTGTTGGGTTTTGTAGGCAAAATTGGAATTTTTGCCTTTTGTGACGGTCTTATGTCTGACAGAATAAGCATGTGTTTAAGCTTGAATTGCGTCAGTTTGCCTTGAAATGGACCTTATTGGTAGTTTAGGTCACCTTGAGGCGTGATAAAATCACGTTCGCCTTTTTGCGGTCGTTTTCGAATTTTTGACCGGTTTGCGCCCAATTTAGCGTATGAATTGCCTTTTTGAGCCGTAGAAAATTTTTCCATTGTATTGGGCATGTATTTTGGTTTGTTGGTGGACCTTGTATGGGTCTTGGAATGCCGTTTTTTTGTGGTGGTTTTGACTCGTCTTTTGCTTGAAAAGAGGGGCGAGCCGTTGTTTTTTTTTGTTCATTTTTTGTTTTTTTGTGAATGGCTTTGTTTGTTTTGTTTGGCTGGGTTTCGGGCGGGATTGCCCTTGTTTTGCTTTGCGGAGTTGTGTTTGTTTCTGATTTGTCCAATTTTACGCCGTCGTAATGCCGAAATTTCGGTTGACGTTTTTGTTCTTTTTGATTTTTGTAGGGTACCCTTTTGGACCTATGGGGTCTGTCGTGGAGGCCTTGGAGGAGGAGGATGATCCCGGAGGAGCTGCAGTGACCGAGGAGGCTGCCAGATTCAAGGCGGTTGTGGAGGATGCTTCCGTAGAGGGGGAGAGGCGGCTGATGTGGCCGGCTTGTCCTTTTCATTGTGACTCATAGACAGGATGGCTGATGATTGGGGGTCAGTACCGGGGTGGTGCGTCGCATCATGGTTCTTGGCCTCCTGCATCGTTAGTGTAGGAAACAGGCAACAGGTAGTACGTACGCATAAACGCAAACCGTAAAAGCATTTGATTGAAGAACCAAGATGACTCGAAGTTAAAATTGAGTTTTGAAAATTGAAATGACTTTTGAAAAATTCCGCGACAAGTCGTCACGTTTGGAATTCAAAAGGAATTGATTTGAAAATTTGAGCAATTAACTCATGTCGTGAATTAAATTGCATCGAAACTATTGAAATTGATTTGTTACTCGAAAAATTCAAACTCAAACCGTCATGGATGAATTTCAGAAGAGATTTTCACGAGTGTATTGGATTTTTGAGGTCAAGACGCGAATTTGTGCGTGCTTGAAATTTTGAGGGAAATTGACGTCGTGTTATCAATTTTCGATTTTTATTTGGATGGGAAACTGCGAAAAAGCGAAAAATTTTCGGAATTTCGACCGACATGGAAACGATCTGTCGCGGATCGGGGCGACTAGCCCTTCCCCCCCTTAAAAAAAAGAAATAAAAATCCGTATGTTTAAAGCTGCGTCATGGAAACCGTGTCGGATTTCGTAAAACGCGAAAACAAGGAAATGTGAGTGTGAATAAACACAAAAACGTCCTGGATAATCTCGAAGAGGCACGAGCGTCCTGGCGGGAGGTTTGAGGTGTTAGGAGAAAAAACAAGTTGAAAGAGACAAGTCAACAGCGGGAATCCTGGGGAAGGCCCAAAGAGGCGCGAGCAGCCTGACGATGGAAGCCGGCTCTCCCCTTTTTCTGAAAAACGCGCTGATCATTTTTGTATAAAAAGTGATGTTTGCGCTTCATTGTTTCATCATCCGAAACACAAAACTTCTTCTTCTTCTTCCACACAAAATATTTCATGGATGCTTTTGAGAATGCATTGCGACAATGGTGTCGGGATTTGTCGCCTCCCGAAAAGTATCAACTCATTTGTATGGGAGTTGGTCAATTGTTGGTGCTCCGCCAAGTCAAGGTGCAACCTTCATTTCTTGAAGCATGTTCTCGGTTTTGGGATTCGAAACACCATGTTTTTGTCTTCCCGAATGGTGAGATTTGTCCTCTTGCCGAAGAAGTTGGAGCCATTGGTGGGTGGCCGGGTTGTGTTCCGGTGCTTCCTCTGACTCGGTTGTGCTACAAGGAGAAATTCCGTTCCATGTTGGGTTTGTCGACAAGTCAAGTCAACTTTCTTCTTGCTCCATATGGTGTGGATATGTTGGTTCTTATCAACATCTTTTCTAACCGATTAGATGTCAATGTCTCGGAGGTGGCTAGGAGAAGGGCTCTTGCCTTTTTCCTTGTCCATGTGTACCTCTTTGTTGATGTTTTGAAGAAGGAGGGGCCAAAGTGCTATGGTAGCTTAACATGACCCTTATTCATGTGGTTGAGCAAATGGAGCATGGTAGAGATCCATCATGCTTGGAGAGATCATCCAGGCTTTGGACAAAGAAGGCTCTTGTGGAGAAGCTCCCTCATTTGGGTCCCCAAGGATCTTTCAAGTGTGGCTATTGGAGAGGCTAAGGTATGTAGAGCCTCCGGTTGATTCTTCTTCTTATTCCTTCCGTCACCTTACCATGAGGAAGAAGTTGTACCCGGATAGTTTTGCTTCTACCGAGGCTTATTGGATCTCAAGATTGGTGGAGGAGGGTGGTCCTCACATCCGTTGGGTGGTGCCGTGGTGGCACTTGAGGTCCTTCACGGGGTTTCCCGCTTCGGGTGCTAGTCCTCGTTCTATGATGGTGGTGGGTTTGAAGGTTGCTTCCTTCATTTATCCCGAAAGGCTCATGAGGCAAATGGGGCGTCAACAAAAGGTGTCCTCTTAAGATACTCTTGTCCAAGAGAATGTTTTCCGGAACTCCGAGCTTGTGGAGGTCTTCGAAAGATGGTGGGCCACTCGGCCGCTTTGGGAGGTACCAAACCCCGTTGCCATGACATGGGTGACTTCCGCTTATGTCAAGTGGTCACGTGCTCCGTCCTTGGAAGAGAGATCCAAATTCCGTAAGGACGAGGTTGTCGACTTGAAGTATCGAGAGGTTAGCAAGGCCAACCGTGCCTTCTTTGAGGAGTATATTGATGGAGCTAACCGCCGAAGAGGAGGAGTTCCGGCCCCAAGAATATGGTGGGCCGTGCATTGGCTCTTTTTGGGTCGAACATGGGGTCTTGTGCTAGACCGAAGGCCATCGCCGTCTTAGATCCGTTGAGGATCCGTTCCGAGGAGGAAGTTCATTCTAGGCGGGCCAACAAGAAGAACAAGGAGAAGATGTACCCCGAGGGAAAAGGAAAGGGTAGAATGGAAGAGTGAAGACTTCTATTACCCATTTTATTTTTATGTTGTGTTATTGTTGTGAGTTTTTATTATGTTGTACTAGCTAGTTATTGTGTGTTTTGTTCTAGTTTTATTATGTGAGGTGTTTTAGTTGACACCTTAGCTTCGACAAGTTGTAGACTCGTCGAGATTTATTTGTTGTTGAAATTGTAATCCCTCCCATTATTAATTAAATAAGAGGATTGCCCGTGTCGAAAATTGTGAACGCTTGTTTCTTCCATCCATTTGGTGAATGCAATTCGATTTGAATTATCCTAAACATTTGCACTTGGGAAAGTGGTATTTTGTGAGGAAGGGAGAAAGGCTTATTGTTGTATTTTGTTAGGAAGAGGGGAATGGTTTTCCCTTCTCTTTTTTTGATGGGGATGTCTTGTATGTGGGTGATGTGTGTTTTTTTGATTATGGGGATGGTTGTTTTTTTATTGTTGGAATGGTTGGTTTTTTTTTATTGTGGGAATGGTTGTACCCTTCTTGTGTAAGAAAGGACTGCCTACGTATCCACCTCAAAAGGTGAAATCAAACCATAATCGTAGTTCGAAATGTTTTGTAGATTTTGATTGGGTTTTGTGGTTGTATCCCTCATGCATAAGAGGGACTGCCTACGTATCCACCTAAAGAGGTGAAATCAAACCATGCTCGTAGTTCGGGGTTTTTTTTTGTTTTAGTGCAAATGGATGTCGCCTTTGACAGTTCAAAGAACATTTGAAACGGGCAAGGTGCCGCAGCTTAGACTCGATAAAACTAGGCTAGGTCGTTGGTTGCTATGGTTCAAGGGTAGTATATCTTGAGTTGGTCTAGGTTGGTCGGGTTTGTAAAGTCCTCCCCATCTAGGTCACTCAGTCTCACTGCGCCCCCCGAAAGTATTTTCTTGACCAGGTATGGTGATGCGTGTCTTTTATATGATGTTTTACATCCCATTTTACACGCATTTCAGAGCTCATTCTTGTAGTTTATGCTGCATTTCTCCCTATTTCCGTCTACTTCCGTATTTTGTACATTATTGCAGAAATGTGAAGAATCCAGCGGAAATCGAGCTAAATCCGTCCCCAAGTATCCTACATTGCATTTGACGTGAAGTATTCACCCGAGGAACGAGCTTGGTGCGCAATTCAAGGCCCAAAAGACAAGTCCACGAGTTTTAAGAAGTTAAGTAGCAGCTCAAGTAGTCGATCGACCATCACCCTTAGTCGATCGACCAATGTTCAGTTCGAAGCTCTTTTGTACAATGAGGACAAATCGATCGACCACCTACCTTAGTCGATCGACCACAATCTTGTTCAGCACGTGAATTAAAAGACCGAGGAACTTGAAGTCCGTTAAGTTTAGGTTTTGGAATAATTGTTACGTACACTTTCTATATAACGTAACTGAGGATACCTGGTTTAGCATTCAGTTTTTCATCCGAGTTTTTACCTAAGTTTTATTCAGTAATTTTCATTAAGTTTCTGCATACGGTTCTTGATAGATAGTTAGGGTTTGGGATTGTTGAGCATGGGATTTTCGGTTCTTAATAACTAATCTTTCCTCTGCAATTCGGTATTCTTCTGCCCTAATTTTAGTTCATCTTTATTTTATCAATAGTTTAGAATTGCTAGCTAGTTTCTCGCAACCAATTTCATTGTTTATGTTAATTGCTTTCTTTACCGTTTTAAGCATGAATTCAGTAGCTAGTTTCATCGTCAATGTTATTGTTTTCACCCTTAGCATGAGTAGCTAAATAATTTGTGCTGGGATGTAGGCAAATTGTAGCATAGGTGGCATTAGATTAGACACGGCCTGAACCCGCGTGTTGGTCGATCGACCACCTTACCCGGTCGATCGACTGACCTTGTGAGCTTATTTCGTTTTAATTGATTTTAATTGTTGTATTTAACGAATCGAATGCATGCGACCAGTTAGATACCCTTTTATGAGTGACCCAATAGATCGAAAGATAGGGTAAGTTGTTAGACCATCAATTGAATCGACTAAACTGTGCTAAGATCGAAAGATAGGTATAGTTTAGACCGTTAGTCACTTTTCAGAACGAAAGTTAGTATTAGTGATATTAGGGACCTATAGCGAGATCGAAAGATGCTATTTGTTAAGAGTGGACCGAGAGGACCTCTTTGTTTCCCGCCTCACTGTGTTGACTCGGACCGACTTAGTTTCTTCGCCGAAGCTATAATGAACCGATCATCCTAGTACCCCTTTCTTTATCTATTAAACCGTCTTTTTAGTTTATTATCTTTATTTGTTCTTAGCTATAGACCATCTCAACTCAACCCCACAATTGTTACCTTAGATCGAATATAAATCAACTAGAATTTACATCTGCCTCCTTGTGGTTCGACCCTGTTACCACTAGCCTAGGTTAGTCTTAATAGGAATTATAAATTTTATCTTTGGTACTCACAACGACGGGTATCATATGACCCGGCCCAGTTGGGTTTGAATTTCCCTATCGGATCGACGGGTAATGGTGCTCGAACTGACTTGAGGACCAAGTCGCCCTCCCGGATTTTCCTGGGTTTAACCTTCTTGTTGAATGCCCGTTGTATACGTCGTTGGTATAGCTGGACGTTGTGCAAGGCATTGAGTCGCCGCTCGTCTAGAAGAGTGAGTTTCTCGTACTTTCGACGGGTCCATTCCGCCTCGGGGACTTGACTCTCTAGTAGGATGCGTAGAGAAGGGACCTCTAACTCTACCGGTTGAACCGCTACCATACCATATGCTAGGTAGAAGGGTGTGGCGCCTGTCGGTGTTCGAATGGAGGCTCGGTATCCGTAGAGTGTGAATGGGAGTTTGCTCGGCCAATCGTGGTAGTTGTCTTGCATTTTCTTGATAATGGTGACAAGAGTTTCGTTTGCTGCCTCCACCGCTCCGTTGGTTTGGGGACGGTAAGGGGATGATCGATGTCATTTGATCTTGTATTTGTCCAGCAAGGCCTGAGTTTCCGCCCGGAAGTGAGAGCCTTGATCGCATATGATTTCATGGGGTATCCCATATCGGCAAATGATGTTGTTTTGGATGAACTTGGCCACTTGTTTGGCGGTCAGGACTGCATATGACTGTACTTCCACCCATTTTGTGAAGTAGTCGATGACGACGAGGACGAAGCAATGCCCCTTAGTGCCTACTGGGTTTACTTTCCCGATGATGTCGATGCCCCAGGTTGAGAAAGGCCAGGGTGAGGTCATGGTGTATAAAATGGATGGTGGTATGTGTTGTATGTTGGCGAAGATCTGGCAATTGTGGCAATGTTTGATGTAGTTACGGCAATCAGCTTCCATGGTGGCCACATTCTCTGCCGTGGACCTCTCCCATGACTTTTTTTGGCTTTGTGATGGTCAATGCAAAGGAGGAGAATTCCTTGGGGTGTTATTTTGTATAGTTGATTTTGGTTTATCAAGAATTGTGATGCAAGTAAACGGATGGCTCTTTGTCCTCTTTGATCAGAGTTGGGAGGGAATTCATTTTTGGTTTTGTAGTTGAGGATGGCTTGGTACCAAGGTTCACCATGGCTTTCCTCGTCGTCGATGATGGCACAAATGTGGGCTGGCTTGCTCCTTCTCTCGACACATAGGGGCATCGATGTCATGTCGTCAGGTATGTTGACGAGCGCGGCAAGTTTTGCCAGGGCATCAGCAAATTGATTTTCCTCTCGCGGCAGGTGGAAATAATCGACTTGGTCGAAGAACTCGCCCTCTTGATTGATCTTTGCTCGGTAGGGAGCTAAGCTGTCAGATCATATTTTCCATGATTCGGACACCTGATTGATGATGAGCGAGGAATCGCCGTGGACCCTCAGCCTCTTGATGCCAAGTGTGATGGCTGCTTGTAGGCCGATGAGGCATGCTTCATATTCAGCGGCATTGTTGGTGACGGCAAAGTCTAGCTTGACCGAGATCGGAACATGTTCTCCCTCCGGTGATATTAGAAGGATTCTTACTCCGAAGCGTCTCAGATTAGATGCACCGTCGAAGTATAGAGCCCATGCGTCAGAATCGGCACAAAGGATGTCTTCGTTAGGAAGTGACCATGTGTCGGTCGTTGGATCCTCGTTGACGGGATTCTCTGCCAGGAAATCGGATACTGCTCTTCCCTTGATAACCTTGAGGGGTACAAATTTGAGATCGAACTCGGACAGGATGAGTGTCCACCTAGACAGCCTTCCGTTTAGTACGGGTTTTTCGAAGATGTATTTGACAGGGTCCATCTTGGAGTAGTTGTGGCTAGTGTAGCTGAGCATGTAATGCCGCAACTTCTTTGTTGACCATATTAGGGCAAGGCATGTCTTCTCCAATTGGGTATACCTCGTCTCGTACTCAATGAACTTTTTGCTGATGTAGTAGATGGCTCGCTCTTCGCCGCCGACTGTTTGTGCTAACATTGCTCCCATGGCTGTGTCGGTAACAGTCAGGTATATGGATAAAGGAATCCCCAGTTGAGGTGGCATGAGGACAACAGGTTTGGATAGGATTTCCTTTATCCTGTCAAAGGCCTTTTGACAATCGTCGTCCGAATCGGTGAGATCGGAGGCGTGAAGCTTCTTGAATATCGGTTAACAAATCATAGTGAGCTTAGCAATGAAACGGCTGATGTATTGGACCTGACCGAGAAATCCCCGACTCTCCTTCTCGTTCCTAGGCCGAGGCATTTGTTGAAGGGCTTTGATTTTGGTTGGATCAATCTTAATGCCTCTTTTGCTGATGACATGTCCCAAGAGTTTTCCGGAGGTGACCCCGAATGCACACTTCTGAGGATTTAGTCTCATATTATATTTCCGCAGACAAGCGAAGAATTTCCGAAGGGCACTGATGTGGTCGTCCCGTTCATTTTATTTGACAATCATGTCATCGACATACACCTCAACCTCCTTGTGCATCATATCATGTAAGAGAGTGGTAGCGGTTCTTTGATAGGTTGCTCCGGCGTTGATGAGACCGAAGGGCATGACCGTGTAGCAATATGTACCCCACTGTGTAGTGAATGCTGTCTTGTGCATGTCTTCCTCAGCCATTTTAATCTGGTTATACCCGGCATACCCGTCCATGAATGATAGTAGGGCGTGTTCGGCAGCGTTGTCTACCAGAATGTCAACATGTAGCAAAGGGAAGTCGTCCTTGGGACTAGCCTTGTTCAGATCCCTGAAGTCGACGCAAACCCGAATTCTTCCATCTTTCTTTGGTACGGGCACAATGTTGGCCACCCAATCAGAGTATTCAGACACTTTGATGAACCAAGCCTTGAACTGTTTGTCCACTTCTTCCTTGATTTTCAGGGTCCATTCAGGACGCATTCGACGTAGCTTCTGGTTCACAGGTTTAGCTCCGGGTTTAATGGGTATCCGATGCTCTGCAATTTCCCTGTCAATCCCAGGCATATCTCTGTAGGACCAGGCGAATTCGTCCTTGTATTCGTGGAGGAGGTCAATGAACTGTTGTCTTTCTGAGGGCTCCAGGGTTGTCCCTATCCTAAGTTCTTGAGGTGTGTTATCAGTTCCTACGTTAATAGGTTCGGTCTCCTCAATGATGGGGGTTCTGGTTTCCCGTTTGTCAAGTTCTTTGGCTAGGTGAGGTGGGTAGTCACTCAAGTCAAATTCCTCATAGTCATTCAAAAATTGCATTGCAGTTAAATTGAGATGAGTCATAAGCAAACTTAGCGTTCATTAAGTTGACACGAGCGAAAAGCTTGGGAAGGACGGACATCTCATGGTCAGTCAGAGGCGACACAACAGAAGAGGTGGACCCTGGAACAGACTCCAGGTTGTCACCTTTCATGGGAGTGGGGGTGACCCTTGTTGCCTCAGCCTATGAATCAATCACGACTTTGTGATAGAACAGCGGGAAGGGGACCTTGACTGGGACATTAGGAGTGTTAGGAGCTATGACAGACTCTGACTCCGACTCGGACTCAGATTCAGATTCTTCTTCACTTCCCTCCTTGAACATAGGGCCTTCTTCAGTTGTGATTTTGAGAATGCGGCCTCGACGATCGGTCCACTTGACGGTCTTCCTCCAGCCTTGTGTAGCTGTCTGCGGGTCAGTGTCGGAGATCAAGGCAGTTGGGTCAAATTGGTTGTCGTTCAGGGCGATGTTGATAATATCCTCTTAGTCGAGGTGCTTGATGTTATCTTCCCCAAAGAGCAGAGTGACAGCTTGTCCATCGAGGCATGACGACGGCTTAGACTCGGTTGAAGCAGCTTCGGTGTTGTTGGGGATGAAGTAGCAGTCTTGGAAGACTTCCACACCCGGGTACCTAGCCTTGGCCACAGAGTCATAGATCGGCTCCGGAAAGCTATGGTAGAGCTCTGATTCTCCCTCGGGGACAAAGTATCCATTAAGGGTCAGATGATAGGGACGGAGAATAACTCCGTGCTTCTTGCATTTTCGGACTAGGAGGTTCATCTCCTGGATATCTTCATCGGTAGGTTCATATCCCAGCCCGAAGGGAATGTTAGGGACATTAGCCTGTTTCAAGGGAGGTAAGGTGCTCTTCATTGGATTGAGGGGCAAACCCGGGAAGTAACCCTGGCGCATCATAATGCGGTTGACTGTGAGGTTGGCAAATGGGTCACAATCAAAGGGTGTTGATTCATCAGTTATGGCATTCACAGCTTGGAATCCCCACATTTGATTATCATCTTCCTCAATGGTCTGGGAGGCTATTCCCTTTCTCATGACAGCTTTGATCGGGGAAGCGGGAATTGTGATTGTTTTCCCGTTGAAGGGGACCTGATCTTCTGGTGGATATTTGAGGTAACCACCTTGATGGCGTGAATCCAGGGACGTCCCGTGAGCATGTTGAAAGAGGCGTCGATGTCGACTACCTGAAAACTGGTTTGCCTTTCCAGTGGTCCGGTTGCGACAGTCAGACTGACGAGCCCCGCGACCTTGCGACGAGAGCCGTCGTAGGTGCGTACTCCTTGGTTCTTTAGGACCAAATCAGCTTCCTTAATACCTAGCTTGTGAGTTGTCTTGAGGGGAATGACATTCACCGCGGATCCGTCATCTACAAGGACCATGGGTACATTCTTCTTGAGACATTGTACGGTAATGTACAGGGCAAGGTTATGATTGGCTCCGAAGGGAGGGATATCTTCGACGGAAAAGACGACTGGGTTGTTCAAGTCAGGGGAGTCCCTTGTCATGTGCGCCACTATTTTTTCAGGGGAAGAGGTGGAGGGCACGGTTAATTTTCCCAAGGCCTGTAGCAAAGCCTGTCGATGTTCAAAGGATGTTGCAATCAGTTGCCAGATTGAGATTTCGGCTTTCGCCTTCTGAAGCTGTTTGAGGATTGAATTCTCAGGAGCTCTTGGTTGAGTGTCTACTTCCGGGACAACTTGGTCATTCGTTGTTGGAACGACCGTTGGATTGTTCGGGTTCTGATAGGGGCGTCCAGACCGGGTAAGGTGGCCGATCTCTTTCGCCCGTTTCTCCTTCTATGGGACAAGGTAGACATCTTCAACATCATCTCTCCAGATGCCATTGATTTCAGGATCTCGAAGGCACCTTGGAGGGGTATTTTTTGGTGGGTAGTTTTTGTGAGGGATATATTTGTGAGGGTAATTTTTGTGGGGGTAGTTTTTGTGGGGTTGATTATTGTGAGGTGCATGCCAGAATGGTCGCGGGAGCAATCCATCCTGGTCTGGGTAGTTTTGGGCGCTCGGGGAACTCTCCCTCGGGCATGGTGGCGGAGGATTGAATATAAGTCAACGGTAGGCATCGTCAAGTCGGGTGATCCTCTCGGAGAGACCGGTTATGGCTTCCTCAACCTGTTGGATCATAGTGAGCATAATGGCAGCACTGAACACAAACACCCCGTCCGAGGGATCTTTCTCCAAGGCATTCACCTCGTCATCAACTGGCAGGGTGATGTGTTAGCAGTCCGGAGTTGGCTCATCGTCGGAGATGGCGTGGATCCCCAGAGGGTTTGTTTTTTTATTTGGCTTAGTCGGTGAGGTCAAAGGCAAATCCCCTTTCTCAATCATGTCTTGGATGATGTGTTTGAGTTTGAAGCAGGTTTCAGTATCACGCCCCTTCCCTTGATGGTACTGGCAGTAGGCATTGGGGTTCCAGAAGCGGGATTTCTTAGCATCGGCCGGATCCGGGGTGGGTCCGATTGGTTGTAACTTTCCCTGGTCCATGAGCCTCTTCAGAGCACTTACGTAAGTTGACCCTATATTAGTGAACACTCTCTGGGGGCGCTCAGCTTTCTTAGTAGATGGTTCAACGAGTTTGACCTCATCAATGTTGTTCGTTTTGGCCGTAAGGGCGGGATCCGGTTGAGGTGGATCCTTGGTAGCCTCTACCAGTAGTCTTGGCCAAGACACCCTTTCGGAGGTCATCTTCACTGCGCGTCCCCAGAATTTGCAGATCCTGGAAGGTCTTAATATTTTGATACCTCAGTAAGTTGGCATACACTGGGCGGAGATTGTTGACGAACTTTTCCACCAAAGTTGATTCACTCGGTTTACTGACCAATTGAGTACTCACCCTCCTCCAAGGGGTTAAGAACTCGGTGAACCCTTCCTTATCGTTCTGGGTTAGAACCTCAAGAGTACGGGTATTGGCTTGGATTTCAACATTGTCAGCGTATTGTTTGGCGAATTCAACCGCGACCTCATCCTAAGTAAGGTTTTTCGGATCAAGGGAGTAGTACCACTGGCGAGGGATCGGTTCCAAGGAGGACGGAAAGATCCGGGTGAAAAGTTCCTGTTTGACCCCTTTAATGGCCATGTAATCTTTGAAGGCACGGATATGATTGAGCGGGTCCTCCACTCCTTTGAACTTAGGTACATCGGTTAGGGTAAAGTTGTCGGGTAATTGATCCCCAACAGGTTCGAACCTTCGGTTGTTCTCAAGATGGATATTGTTACCCCGGTCTAGGAGCTGTTCTTCCAAGAGCTTTAGCCTCTTCTCAGTTTCAGTCAGAGGTGGAGTATTGTGTTCTCCAATTTTCTTGTTCGACAGGGCGTCGATACGGGTCTCGGCACGATCTAGGGTGACCTTAAGAGCGGTAAGCAGGCTGGCTAGCTGATCAGTCGTGACATCTCTGTTGTTATCATTGTTGTTGTGGTTGACATATGAAGTTGAAGACGGGGCCATGGCTCTGAGGCAGAAAAATGGCTCACATTACAACTCAATCCGACATGGTTCAAACACTGAACGCAGACAACGCAAAGGACGAAACAAAGATCAGACTCAACAGGACGAGGTAGACGGTGTATAGTTCCTCGGTGCTGACTCGATTTATGACGTGACGGTGTTAACCGATATTTTGACATGCGTCCAATGTAATGGCGTGACGCCATTGGACGGGTCTCTTGGTGAGACGACTCATAAGTAAAGACCCATAAGTACGTTTGCTTTGACTCGATAGAAACGAGGCGGAATTGGAATGGTGGACTGAAATTTTCGAAAATTGAAATTTTCAAAAGATTCATTCGTCGCTTTATGGATGGCTTCCGAAGATAGAGATCTCCGCAAGTCAATCAGTTGAAAGGGGTCGTCTTAAGTTTATTTGCAAAAGACGGTTCGAGTTTGATTCGGCTCGGAAAACTATGTATTGCCACCCTAGACGGTTTTTGAAATTCAAAATTGTATGTTTTGAAAATCGAGTTTGAAATGTTTGAAGAGGTCTCGGGGACGGTGCATGGTCCTCGGGATCTTGAAAGTGTCATGAGAAAAGGGTGTGTGCTTTTCTCGGGTTTTGAAAGAGCCATTGTCGGTGTGAAACGGGTTGAAATCCGTGTCTAGACGCGGCGGTTATAACGGCGTGAAAAGGTGATTTGAAATGGTTGTGAAAAACCGTATTTGAAAAACGTCATTACGACGGCCTAAAAAGGCGTGTTGAAATGATTGTAAAAACTGGGTTTGAAAATCGTCATTACGACAGCCTAGAAAGGCGTGTTGAAATGGTTAAAAAAACCCGGGTTTGAAAATTGTCATTACGACGGCCTAGAAAGGCGTGTTGAAATGGTTATAAAACCGGGTTTGAAAATCGTCATTACGACGGCCTAGAAAGGCGTGCAATGGTCGGCGCAAAATCGAGGTTTGAAACGGCCATTATAACGGCGCAAAAGGGTGTTTTTGAAAGTTTGAAAATGACACGGAAGGACTTATGATCAAGTAGCACATAAGCACTCACAGTTCATTATATTATGCATTATGCTGACACAGGTTTTGGCTTAAGAGGGTGGTTTACACACCAAGCAATCAAACACCGATTTGCGAGAGGGATACCAATCCAAACAAAATGTGTTAGGAGGGTGCCCTAGCCTCGTGCTCGAAAGTGATGAATGCTCTTTGACGAAACAGAAATGTGTAACGTCATTGGTATGCTTGACTCAATCGGGATTCAAAACGCGGGGATGAGAAAACTCACGCCGACGAGACGAGCCAATTGGTCGAAAAGGGTTACGTTGTAGGCCCGGACAAGGAACCCGACCATGACCGTAATATCAATTAATGCATTCTAACCAAGACCTCGTTCGAGTCTCACCATCTAGGGATCACAAAGACGTAAGTGTCCTAGTATTCCCCAGCGGAGTCGCCAATCTGTGGACATGGGCCACGTCTCGGTCTGTGGATTTGGGCCACCTACCGGTCCATAGTCACGGGCCACCTGCACGCTAGGCCAATCTGTGGACATGCAGCGGTCTATTGAAAGCCACGCTCGGCGGCGTAAAATTGCTTTCGACCGGATCATTTTAGATCGGTCGGTTTCGTCTCGTAAGGGTCTCAAACGATTAGAGATGTTTGAGTCGCAACCAAGCATTTGTGGGAAGCTTGGAACCCGTTCGAAATCCACTTTATACCTTGGTCAAATCGAAGCACAAAGCAGCGTTTGACATAGGTACTAAAGATAAGGAAATCGTCCCTCTTTAACATCCTATCTCTTGAATGACTCTCGTACACCCTGGATAAGGTCGTCCACTATCCAAAGTTTCTGAGTAAGTGGTGAATGTACGTATTGGGAAGCCCTTTAATCAGACACCCAATCCCGCCCGCGGTAGCGGCCTTTACTGATCGATCTTGGTTGGTTGAATGCAAAAGTTGATAAAACGGTTTAAATGCATGAATGCGCATCCAATAATTTAAACCTAACATGTGAGAGGTTTCTAAGTCGGTTGATTTAATCCAAGTATCAAGTATAAGATGTCGAATTGGATTAATGATTTATTTGCATGCAAGACGGAAATTAAACATCTATTTACCGTATTAGGTTTAAGGTGCATAACGTGATCCATTTGTCTTAGTAAAGCGTTTTGCAAGTATGATTTTGAATGAACAAATAGTCGTCTGATCCGTCCTATATCCGGGCTAACCGGAGTCGGGATCGTCCTAGACTAATGCTGGAAAGGGAACAGGTCATGTACCAGACGGCTGCATGAGGCGCGAGCCAGCCGGCGAAACAAGGGGCCTCCCCCTTGTTTTGAAAATGAGAAAGAGAGGGCCCGCTTGAGGCGCGGGTCACCCTATGGTTATATGCCGTGTTCGACCTTTTGAAAACATTATAAAACGTGTTGAGAAATGGGTATTTGAACCCGGCTTGGTTTGAAGGGGTCGTTTAGACCGCATTCGTTGATTTGAAGAACTAGACTCGAATAATCATTATTTTGATAATATTCGGTGTCGGGTTCGACTTGGCAAGCTTGACATGAATAGTTTTAAAAATAATTATGAACTAATTGTTTTAAGTTCATTTGACTATATTTAGCCGATACTCATCATCATACCCAGGTTAAAATCCGGCATGGTATGTAGAACCAAGGATGACTTTGTGTTGGTGACTAATATGTTTATTTTGAAAATGTAAAGAAATGATGAAAGGCTTGAAAATACCTCCCAAAAATGAAATAAAAGGCTTTAAAATACCTTTTAAATGTTACTAACCAAATATTATCACTGGAACACGGATTTAACCGTCATGGTATGAGGAACCAAGGATGAAAAATGTTTTATGGGTAAAACAAATATAATGAAATAAAATGGGTTTGAAAGTATTTGAAATGGTAAAAACCGATTACAAATATGGAAATGAATTAAAGGGGAAAGACGAGAGCAAACACGGTTGATCTCTGACCTGGACACCCCATTTAGGCGCAGGCAATCCGGCGAACCAAGGGGCTTCTGTCTCAGGCCAAAAATCAATTTAGGCTCGTTTATCCCATGTTTTGGTTCATGTTATGCACGTTTTAGCATGTTATAGTCATGAAATAAATGAAAACATGATAAAAAGAGGATTTTTACACCCTCATACTTACATGTTTGGTTATGGCGAGTGACCGACGTAAGTGTAACAACTCGTATGGTCGGAAAAAACTCGCTTTAAAACAGTTTTGGTAAGTAAAAAGAGTGTTTTAAGATTAGTGACGGTGTAGTGGTCGAAGTGGTCGGTCAAGTGATTTAATGCACGATGACGGTACCAAACAATGTGTAAGGCATGTATTTACAATCGGTAGGTCTTAAATACGCGTCGGATTGTGATTTAAGAAGTCGAGTCGAGAATTTTAAGGGAGAAAAGAGGGGGCGGACACTCGCGTAAGTCTCAAATAGGGGGCATTTGAGGGGTATTTATAGGAGAATGAGTGGTTGTGTGAGTTTTGAGCGACATGGCCACTTGGGCTGCTCAAAGAGGCGCGAGCCACGTCGCGGGTCTTCGAGGTGTGTTGTCACTTTCACACAAATGCAATCATGATTTGTTCTATCCTAGGTTTTGTAGTCATATGTTTGGTACTTGACCAAACATAAATCCGGGAAAACTTAAGGTAGAAGGTTTGAAATGTTTTGTTTTTGGTGGTTAACTCGGTATGACTCGTTGTTGGAGTCGGGATTTCAATTTTTGAGTCGGTTTTTGGTCTGGTGTTGGTTTTGACTCTAGTTAGTGTCATTGAGACCCCGTCGTTATGCATTAAACACTCCAAGTATTTTTTATATGTTTTGAAATATTTTATTTTCGAAATCGTTTTAAGTTTTCCGACGTAAAGTTGTACACGAACTGTCGATCAAACGCCGCGATTCCAAAACATGTTATAGTCCGATAATCATCGGGTGTTTGTTGGAGTCTCAGAAGATACTGGGTATCTACAGGTGCGTTGTAAGCCTCGCCAGCCATGGGGCGTATATGAGGAGGGCTCGCCAGCCGCAGTGCGTTGTAAGGCTCGCCAACCATGGGGCGTATTTGACTAGGGCTCGCTGATACGTGCATTTTATTTAGTCTTTTTAGGCCGCTTTATGCACTTATTTCTATTCTATTCTCGTAGTTTTATGCTACGAAATGCCCCGAATATTATACTTTGGTTTATTTTGCTTTATTTTCAGGAATGGACCCGAAAGTGGTGGAATCAAGCCTTTTATCGTCCACTTTGCATGCATTTGGAGGATGAGTAGATTTGTATGGGATGCGTGAAGTCATTTCGGGAGCTAAATCACCAAGTCAAGGCTGAAACTAATGATGCAATGAGCTGGCTGAGTCAAAATCACTCGATCAAAGGCTTTTATAGCTCGACCGAGTGGTTTTTAGAGAAGAAGTCCTCGATCGAATTGAATTTTCTGTTCGATCGAAATGCGCATAATTGGAGTTCCTCGATCGAGTAGGTTTTCTACTCGATCGAGAGGTTTTGCCAGGAATCTATTCGATCGAGTGATTCTAAATTGCTCGATCGAGTGGTTTTCTATTGGGCTCGGGCTTTTTCAGTTTTATTTCGCTTTTAGGTCAAATAATTTGTCTTTCCTATAAATAAGAAAGACGACAGGCGACTTAAGGGGGGATTTTGGACACCTCATACATTAATCTTTTCCCTTTCTCTCTGTTGAACACTGACTTTCTTCCAGATCTTATTTAGTAATTCTTTCTCTATTCTCTCTTTATTTTGCAATGTTATTTACTTCTCCATCTTCTGCTTTTATTTTATTTATTATGTCTAGCTAATTTCCCAGCTAGGATTTAGGGGAGTCAGTGAACTGATGTTAATTGCTAACTAGGTTACAGATCCTTCGCTGTTGTTTTGTCTATGTTGGTAATCACTGCTGTTAACTATAACTAGCTATTTGAATCGATGCACTTAGCTTATTTAATTTTGGTAAACCTTAACCTAGACCGAAAGGTTGGAAGGGGTGACACCCGCAGTGACCAATATGATGCTTTAGTGAGGGCGGAAGCTAAACTAATAGTACTTTAGGGCGAATTGAGACCTGAAGGAGATATTCGTTGCCCCTTAGACCGACACATCGACTGATCTATGACCTAAGCTGCAATTAACTAACATTCATTGATGACCCGACAATCATAGTTTTCTCTCTCTCTCTCTCTCTCTCTCTCTTGTTAATCCCTCTTATCTTTAATTCTCTTGCCTTAATCTCCCTTAGTTTAGTTTATATAATTAAAACCCCCACTTGTGACCATAGACAGACTAGAATCGACAAGTAGATAGTGACCGCCTCCCTGTGCAGATCGACCCTACTTACCGTTGACTTCTGTTAGTAGTACTTAGGTATTTATTTTTGGTACTAAACGACGGTATGGATTTTTGGCGCCGTTGCCGGGGAGGCAACTACTTATTTGCTTGTTATTTTTGTCTGTCTTTAGCCTCAAGGGATTTTTCCCTTGAGGCCGTTCTCATCTTTTTCTTTAGTGCTGTTTTGATAGGTCCTAGAGGTCCTACCTAGACAGTTCTAGGTAAAAGATCGTCAAAGGGAAGGCTTCAGTACCTTTGACCTTCCACCTATGTTTCATTCTATGGCGCAGCAGGTGATTTACTGCGGGAGGTGTGGTACTGCTAGGCACAATGCAGCTGTTTGCTTAGCGGGAAATGATGAGATCTATGCGTTCAAGCAGCATAGACAAGCTAGTCAACCTTTTGACATTGTGCCGCCACATCCACCTTATCAACGAGGCTATCAAAAGCCTCCATTTGTTTGGCCACCGCAACAACAAGCTCCTCCTCCTGATAAACAGAAAGAAGATATTGCTGAACTGAAATTTTTGGTGAAGGCACTTGGACTCCAATTGCAGGAGCATGATAGATTTAATTATGCTCAAATTAATGAGCTTGAGTCTGAAATAGCTCAGTTAGCTGCTGAGACGAACTTTAGGCACGTAGAGAGTGGTCTTTCCCATGAAAGACCCGAGTTGCCTATCGATACGGATGATTTATACGACACGGAGTATGATGGTCTATCGGAAAACGAAGCTTCATACGATGATTTCTGTACTATAAAGCAACAAATGCTCGATCGAACTGATTACAGTGTTCGATCGAGTGATATGTCTGAGGAAGTGTTCGATCGAACAGAAAATACCACTCGATCGAATAGCTGTTATGAGGGAGTTCTCGATCGAGCAGATGCTTTTGTTCGATCGAGTGATATTCAAGAGGAAAGCTTTAGATCGAGTACTACCTTTACTCGATCGACCATTTTGGCCATGGAGGGCATTGATTTGTCACTTGGGTCCGTTTTGGATGACGATTTTGAAGAAGACAATGGTTACGGTGAATCCTCCATTTTCAAAGCCAAGCTGGACGCGCTAGAGGCTACGATATATGGGATAGAACCCACAAAGGAGGGAGATGAGAAGGTAGCTGAGTCAGTAATTGTTCCTAGCACGGAAGAGGTAATTTACTCTTTTGTCAATGACTCCGCCGTTAGGAGCGACTAGCCTGAGGTAATTGACGATAATTATATTTTTATTGGTATAAATAGTACACTACCTCATTTGACTTATGCTTTATATTTTAATGCTCTACCCCCTCCCAGTTGGACAAATAATTTAATAATATTTCACCGTATTTGTCATCGAAAATTTGTTAGGCTCAGACGACACTTTAGATTTCTTTCGTATGCTCTTTCTTTATTTTGGTGCTACTTATGCTCTTGTGTAGCACATGCGCAGATTTATGATCTAATGCTAATGGCTTTGAGTTACTTTGATCGTGACTAACTAGAGCAGCTGGATGTAGAAAGAAAGTCGAGCTGGGACCTGTCTGAAGCTAGCGCTACCGGGGAGGCAACCTGGAGTTTAAATTTTTAGTTGCTTTTCTAACATTTCAGCTGTGTGTAATAATTGGTTTTTGAACCATAGAGTTGGAACAGTTAAGCTTGTTTTGTTAGTTTCGCGGACTGTTTATTGCATCTTTGCAGGAATTTATTATGGATGGCTCGATCGAGTACTTTATATACTTGATCGAACGCTTTTGCGGATAATTTCACTCGATCGAACACATATACTTCTTAATCGAGTGTGGCAAAGAAGATCTTTCGATCGACAGCTCTGTTTCCTTGATGGAACACCTAAGCAGTCTAATGTACTCGATCGGGTACTAAATCTTCTCGATCGAGTACCATCGCGTGAACTTGGCCTGATCTGCTCCCTGTGACGCTGTTCTGAGCTACACGTGACCTCCCATATTCATGGTCGGTTTGGGGAGGTCCCTATTCGCATAATTTTGTATGTTTTTTGCATCTCCACTCTCTTATTTTCAGTTTGCATTTCCTATCCTTATTTGTGGGTACAATGAGGGCATTGTACGGTTTGGTTTGGGGAGGTTATGCATCCATATCTGTGTCTGCATGTTGTTTTTATTGCATTTCAGTTAACACGTTTAATTTATGTATGCATTGTTGTTTATTTTTAATAAAAATTCAAAAATCTCATAAAAATTGGAAAAATTCAAAAATCAAAAAAATTTCATGTTTAATTTAGCATGTAGGTTGACTCAGAACGGTAGATTTCAATGATGAAATTGAATTGCGATTGTCTTTTTGCTTAAGCCTTGCGTAAACTAGTATTCTTTTAGCTTTGTCATTTTGCATATCTACGAGTTAATGTTAAAATTTAGATGAACGAATAGACTTGACCTGTAAATTTTGGCAAACTACTTAAAATTTCTAAGATTTAGAGCCGTATAAACTGGTGTCATTTGTGACCAGTTTCATGTAAGATTGAGAGTAGTTACTCCTTGCATAACATGTTCATTAATTTGCATGTATATGAAATTTAATTGCTTTTTGCCTACATACATTCGGGTTTGTGGTCGGTGTCACGTGCAGGGAGGTGCTTACAATTTCCTTTTCTTTAATTTTCACCCATTTAGCTCCACATTAGCCAAATATAGCATTTTTGACCCATTAGCTACACCCAAATTTAGCCTGCCAGTCAAGCTAGTTTAGTGTAATTCTTGTGGTATATCGTTCATTGATGCGAGTTTGGCTCATTCCTTATTTGTACGGAGTTGGTAGAGAAAGAAAGAACGTGGAAAAGGAAAAAAGGAAAAAAAATGAAAAAATGAAAAAAAGAAGAAAGACGTGAAAACAGAAAAGGAAGAAAGAAAAAAGAAAGAAAAAGTTGAGTTGGTTTGAGAAAAAAGAGACCGTTTGTGCTTAGTATGATTTTGTGACGGTCTTAATCCTCCGTTTTTATTTATATCTTTTTGAGGAGATTGTGTACTGGGTAGTGAGTTTTGTGCCAAAGAAGGGCACTTGTACTTAATTTTCTAGTCAGCTGAGAATTGGATGGTTTTATATGGTCCTGTTTAGGTGCTAGCTTGACGCTTTACCTCCACTTTTCCATAATCTGTTTTGCGTTTTCCTACCTGTAACCTCACTCTCCCATATCATTTGTAAGCCCTTGGCTATGAGAGACATTGTTGGTTGGAATGTATGTATAGTGCTTGAATCGTCTATAATTTTTGTTGCATGCATGTTATGCAGGTCGCAGTTTAGGTGAGTGACTGTTTTTCTCTTCTTCTCTTACACATATACTTTCACCCGTCGCTTCATGAGAGAGGAGTGACCGTGAGAGTCCATTATCAAAGGTCTTGCAAGGTCGACAGTTCAGCTCTATTATAAACATCTTAGAACTCGTTTGCATTTGACTGTTTTGCTATGAGTATTAGTTTGCTTGCATTAAATTGGTTTAAGTGGGCATTTGTAGCTAGCTCTGAGTTTTCTTTCCCGTTCCATTTACTTTGCATTTAGTTTACTCGAGGACGGGCAAAGGTTTGGTTTGGGGATATTTGATACGTGCATTTTATATAGTCTTTTTAGGCCTCTTTATGCACGTATTTCTATGCTATTCTTGTAGTTTTATGCTACGAAATGCCCCGAATATTCTACTTTGGTTTGTTTTGCTTTATTTGCAAGAATGGACCCGAAAGTGGTGGAATCAAGCCTTTTATCATCCACTTTGATTGCATTTGGAGGATGAGTAGATTTGTATGGGATGCGTAAAGTCATTTCGGGAGCTAAATCACCAAGTCAAGGCTGAAACTAACGATGCAATGAGCTGGCTGAGTCAAAGTCACTCGATCGAAGGCTTTTATAGCTCGATCGAGTGGTTTTAAGAAAAGAAGTCCTCGATCAAATGGAATTTTCTGTTCGATCGAAATGCGCATAATTGGAGTTCCTCGATCGAGTAGGTTTTCTACTCGATCGAGAGGTTTTGCCAGGAATCTGTTCGATCAAGTGATTCTAAATTGCTCGATCGAATGGTTTTCTATCGGGCTCGGGCTTTTTTAGTTTTATTTCGTTTTTAGTTCAAATAATTTGTCTTTCCTATAAATAGGAAAGACGACAGATGACTTAGGGGGGATTTTGGAAACCTCACACATTAATCTTTTCCCTTTCTCTCTGTTGAACACTGCCTTTCTTCCGGATCTTATTTAGTAATTCTTTCTCTATTCTCTCTTTATTTTGCAATTTTATTTACTTATCCATCTTCTGCTTTTATTTTATTTACTATGTCTAGCTAATTTCCCTGCTAGGATTTAGGGGAGTCAGTGAACTGATGTTAATTGCTAACTAGGTAACAAATCCTTCGCTGTTGTTTTGTCTATGTTGTTAATCACTGCTGTTAACTATAACTAGCTATTTGAATCGATGTACTTAGCTTATTTAATTTTGGTAAACCTTAACCTAGACCGAAAGGTTGGAAGGGGTGAGACCCGCAGTGAACAATATGATGCTTTAGTGAGGGCGGAAGCTAAGTTAATAGTATTATAGGGCAAATTGAGACATGAAGGAGATGTTCGTTGCCCCTTAGACCGACACATCGACTGATATGTGACCTTAGCTGCAATTAACTGACATTCATTGATTACCCGACAATCCTAGTTTTCTCTCTCTCTCTCTCTCTCTCTCTCTCTCTCTCTCTCTCTCTCTTGTTAATCCCTCTTATCTTTAATTCTCTTGCCTTAATCTCCCTTAGTTTAGTTTATATAATTAAAACCCCCACTTGTGACCATAGACAGACTAGAATTGATAAGTAGATAGTGACCGCCTCCCTGTTGAGATCGACCCTACTTACCGCTGACTTCTGTTAGTAGTACTTTGGTATTTATTTTTGGTACTAAACGACGGTATCACTTACCAGCCACGATGCGTTGTAAGGCTTGCCAGCCACGGTGTGTTTTAAGGTTCGCCAGCCATGGGGCGGTCGGTTGATCGACCGTGAGAACAGCCGCGTTGGATGGGCTTGTTTTGGAAGTAGCGGACTCTTGATGCCGCCGTGGAAATAGTGAATTTTGAATTTCACTATTATTGTTTTTGAAATAAGCGGGTTCCGCGAGGAAGCCCCTTGTTGACATTTGAAGGAATAGTGAATTTTGAATCTTCACTACTCGTTTTTGAATTTAAAGTGGCGATTTTAATCGCCGTTTGTTTGAATTTTGAAGGAAATAGCGAATTTTGAATTTTCGCTATTACGTTTGGAGTGACAGTTTATGTTGCCGCCGTTGACATGTAAAGGAAATAGCAAATTTTGAATCTTCACTATTGCTTTTGAAGTGACGGTTTATGTTGCCGCCGTTGACAGATGTGGTGAAAATAGTGAAATTTGATTTCCAACTATTATTTTGAAAATGACGGTTTTAATTGCCGTCGTTCGAAATTTGAAGAAATAGTGAATTTTGAATTTTCACTATTATTTTTGAAAATGACGTTTTTAATTGACGTCGTTTGAAATTTGAAAAAATAGTGAATTTTGAATTTTCACTATTATTTTTGAAAATGACGGTATTAATTGCCCTCGTTTGAAATTTGAAGAAATAGTGAATTTTGAATTTTCACTATTATTTTTGTATTTGCAAAATGACGGTTCCTAATGTTGTCATTGAAAATTTGAGGTTTGATGGGAAATTGGGCCAAAGCCCAAAATTCCGCTACAATAGAGCAGGGACACCCCATTGGGGCGCGAGCAATTTGGCGAGGTAAGGGGTCGTCCCTATTTTCCTGTAAAAGACGCGAGATTGGTTTGCATACAATTCTCATTTCATCTTCTTCAACCTCTCGACAAAACCGCACAAAACCGCCATTGTTGGCCTTTTAGCTTGCTCTCATTCATGCCATTATCAACATGTCATCTCAAGGTATGTATTTCCTCTTGAATCCATTTGAATTTGTTGGTCTTTTTGATAGATTGAATTAGGGCGAAATGTTTACCCTTGAAAATCGATTTGGGCATTTTTGATTGAGCCCATTTCGAGTGAAATTGATGGTTGCATGAGGTTAGAAACCTATTTAGGAGTATAGGGGTGCTTTTAGTTTGTATATTGGTCCCCGTTTGCGTCCCCCTATGCTCGAAAAACGTGAGTGAGGCGAAGAAACCGTCTCATTTCACAATGCGAAGTTTATTTGCTTGGGTAATGGATCCCACTAGGTTGCATTCTAGTCGGGAAAGACCGTATTTGCCATCGTGGACCTTTGTTGGGTATTGTGGGCAAAATTGGAATTTTTGCCTTTTATGATGGTCTTATGTCTGACAGAATAAGCGCCTGTTTAGGGCTTGAATTGAGTCAGTTTGCCTTGAAATGGACCTTATTGGTAGTTTAGGTCGCTTTGAGGCGTGATAAAATCACGTTTCCTTGTTGTGGTCGTATTTTGAAATTTTGGTCGGTTTGCGCTCAAATTGGCGTAGGAATTGCCTTTTTTGAGTCGTAGAAAAATACCTCGTCGCATCGGGAATGTATTTTGGTTTGTTGGCGGACCTCGTACGGGTTTTGGGGTGCCGTTTTTTGTTGTGGTTGTTTTGACTCGTCTTTTGCTTGAAAAGAAGGGCGAGTCATTTTTGTGCGTTTTTTGTAAATTATTTAGTTTGGTTGGGTTTCGGCAGGATTGCCCTTGTTTTGCGTTGTAGGATTTTTTTTGGATTTGTTCATTTTACGTCGTCGTAATGCCGAAATTTCAGCTGGCGTTCTTTGTTTGCAGGAGAGTGTTCGGGACCTACTGCGTCTTTTGCTGCGACTTTAGAGGACTTGTTTGGGACAGGGCCGGTTAGTACTCCGGTTAGTGCACCTGCCGTGACAGTGGAGGATGCTTCTGAGGAGGAGGGGCCCTCCGAGGAGGCTGTTAGGGCCGGGAGGGCCGCTGAGGTCCGTGAGGAGCCCGTCGTTGGGGCTGCTAGCGTTGAGAGAGCTCAGAGTGGGTCTGAGTCTTGTCCTTCCGGGAGGAGGGTTACTAGGAGGAGACGAGCTCCTCGACCGACCAGACGGACATTACAGAACGTCGCCAGGATCGTTGAGATGCCTCATATCCGTCACGTCGAGTATCGTGGGCCGAAGAGGCAGAGAGTGGCGACGGTTAAGGACGAAGCTCACGTCGCGAGTTGGAACGTTAGACGGGATACTGCCCCGCGAGGGCTGAACCTGCGGGCGGCGCCTGCTTGGGTCGAGGGTTTCGACGGTAGCCAGTTGCTGCTTCGACTGGACAGGCACATTTCCTACCGTGCACAAGAGGGCTTCGTAAGTCGTGTAACCTGGTCGAACTTTCGTCACTTTTGAATTATCGGACCTGAATAGGTGTTCTGACGTTGTCTATTTTTGATTTCAGGAGATCGGCACCATGAGGACTTTCTCGGCTTTCACTACCTGCCTGAACTTTTACGACGTTCTCCGAGCCGGTACGAGGGCGTTGATAGAGAGGTCGGCCTTTAGGCCGTTGGTGGCCGCTTGGCGGGACATTCACAGGTCTTCGATTAGGTCGAACTTGTGTCTGATCCATGCCATGTTGGATCGGTACTGGGATACGACGTCGTCGTTCCACATGGAGTTCGGGGAGGTTGGCGTGACCTTTATCGGATATTGCCATGATATCCGGCCTCCCATGTAGCGAGACGCCTGTTTAGTTCACAGAGACACCGGAGAGGGTGTCTTCTCCTGCGGTTACTCGTCTGATCGGCACTGTTTTTCCTGCCTTCTGACGTTATTCCGTACCTGATTGCGAGCTCGTACATGAGAGACCACTTCAGAGGGAGAGCGGTGGGTTATGCTCCGGTGCCGTTGGCGAGTCCGGAGGCTGAGGCTAGAGCTGACTCGCAGGAGGCGCGGTTGTGGTTGTGGTACTTCTTGGGTGCCACGTACTTTGGTGACAAGGGTGAGCGCTTGTCGACCAAGGTACTTCCTCTCCTCACTGACCTTGACACTTAGGGTCAGTTTGACTGGGTCACGCCGTCTTTGGCGAGTTTTAATCGGTATATGCATGCAGCGGTGCGTCCGGAGGCAGTGGGGGATGGTAGTGCCCCTGCTTTGGTTTGTCCCGGCCTCATCTTGTAGGTACGAGCATTTTCTTTTTGTAGTTTTGAGTTTGAGTTTGATTTTGATTTTGACTTTGATTTTCATTTTGGTAATTCTTTGGGAAGACTGGCTGATTTGTGTTTGCTGTGTTTGGTTACAGGCTTGGTTGTACGCTTACTTCGCCCCTCTGCATCCGGGGACTACGGGTGTTGTCCCTTCGACTTACCCTACTGTGAGGGCTTGGATGCTGGCTCGGAAGAAGTCGATTAAGTCTACTTAGGAGGATTGCATGCGTCATGTGAACGCCCTTCGAGTTGCTGACGTGAGTTGTCGTTCCTTACTCCTTCTTCTTTATAGAAATAGATAGAGATAGGATGACTAGGTAGCTTAGAAGCCCCGATCGGTTGAGTAGCTTTGTCTTGAATGCGATTTAGCGGGTGGCCTTGGGAGCACAACACGAGGTGCCGGCCGCCTGTCGGGGAGCGTCTGCGGCGCCCCGCAGCCTCCCAGCGTTTGTACCTGGAGACGGCGATCGAGCCGGTTTGGTACCTGGGCGAGCGTTTAGCTCGTCAGTGCTTTACTGAGACTTTCGTGGTACCGGTCGACCCGCCTAGAGTGTTGTTCCAGGAGTCGACTCCCGACGAGGTTGAGGAGCACCTTCACGGTTAGGGAGGTGGAGGAGCCATTGCCGCGGGAGGTCGACTACGACACCTTCCGGTTGTCGAGGCTTGCATGGTACCCGATCGAGGTATGTTTTCCTCTGTTCTTTCATTTTCATTACCTCTCCAGTTGTGATCTTGAGAATGCGGCCTTGGCGATCGGTTCACTTGACGGTTTTCCTCCAGCCCTGTGTAGTTTTCTATGGGTCAGTATCAGAGATCAAGGCGGTCAGGTCAAATTAGTTGTCCTTCAGAGCGATGTTGATGATGTCCTCATAGTCGAGGTGCTTGATGTTATCCTCTCCAAAGAGGAGAGTGACAACTTGTCCGTCGAGGCATGACGACGGTTAGACTCGGTTGATGCAGCATCGGTGTTGTCGGGGATGAAGTAGCAGTCCTGGAAGACTTCTACACCCGGGTGTCTGACCTTGGCCACAGAGTCATAGATCGGCTCCGGAAAGCCATGGTAGAGTTCGGACTCTCCCTCGGGGACAAAGTATCCATTGAGGGTCAGATGATAGGGACGGATGATAACTCTGTGCTTCTTGCGCTTCCGAACTAAGAGGCTCATTTCTTGGATATCTTCATCGGTAGGTTCATAGCCCAGTCGGAAGGGGATGTTGGGGACCTTAGCCTGTTTTAAGGGAGGTAAGGTGCTCTTCAGTGGATTGAGGGGTAAACCCGGGAAATAACCCTGGCGCATCAGAATGCGGTTGACTATGAGGTTGGCAAACGGGTCACAATCAAAGGGTGTTGATTCATCGGTTATGGCATTCACGGCTTGGAAACCCCACATTTCATTGTCGTCCTCCTCGATGGCTTGGGAGGTTATTCCCTTTTTTATGACGGCTTTGATCGGGGAAGAAGGAATCGTGATTGTTTTCCCGTTGAAGGGGACCCTGATTTTCTGGTGAAGAGTTGAAGTAACTGCCTTGACGGCGTAGATCCAGGGATGTCTCAGCAGCATGTTGAAGGAAGCGTCGATGTCGACTACCTGAAAACTTGTTTGCCTCTCCAGTGGTCCGGTTGCGACAGTTAGACTGATAAGCTTTGCGACCTTACGACGAGTGCCGTCATAAGCGCGTACTTATTGATTGGTTGGGACCAAATCAGCTTCTTTAATACCCATTTTATGAGCCGTTTTGAGGGGAATGACATTCACCGCGGATCCGTCATCCATAAGGACCATAGGCACATTCTTTTTTAGGCATTATACGGTGATGTACAGGGCCAGGTTGTGGTTGGCTCCGAAGGGAAGGATATCTTCATCAGAGAAGATGATCGGGTTGCTCAAATCAGGGACATCCCTTGTCATTTGTGCCACCACTTCTTCCGGGGAGGAGGTAGAGGGCACGGTCAATTTTCCCACGGGTTGTAGTAGAGCCTGCCGATGCTCGAAAGATGTGGCAATCAGTTTCCAAATTGAGATTTCGGCTTTTACTTTCCGCAGTTGTTTGAGGATCGAATTCTCGGGAGCCTTGGGTTGAGTGTCTACATTCCGGACAACTTGGTCATTCGTTGTTGGAGCGACCGTTGAATTGTTTGGGTTTTGATAGGGGCGTCCAGACCGGGTAAGGTGACCGATCTCTTCCGCCTGTTTCACTTTCCCTGGGATAATATAGATGTCTTCAACATCATCTCTCCAGATGCCATTGATTTCGGGATCTCGTGGGTACCTTGGAGGGGTATTCCTCGGTGGGCAGTTTTTGTGAGGGATGTTTTTATGAGGTTGAGTATTGTGAGGGTAGTTAGCGTGAGGTGCATGCCAGAATGGTCGTGGGAGCAATCCATCCAGGTGAGGGTAATTTTGGGTGCTCGGGGGACCTTCCCTCGGGCGTGGTGTTGGAGGATTGAAAATCAGTCCGTGATAGGCATCGTCAAGTCAGGTGATCCTTTCGGAGAGACTGGCTATAGCTTCCTTAACTTGTTGGAACATGGCAAGCATAGTTGCGGCACTGAACACGAATACCCCATCCGAGGCATCCTTCTGCAGGGCATTCACCTCGTAATCAATTGGTATTATGACGTGTGAGCAGTCCAAGGTTGGCTCATCATCGGAGACAGCATGGAATCCCAAAGGGTTTGTTTAGTTGTTTTGTTTAGTTGGTGGGGGCAAAGGCAGTTCCCCCTTCTCGATCATGTCCTGGATGATGTGTTTGAGTTTGAAGTAGGTTTCAGTATCATGCCCTTTCCCTTGGTGGTACTGACAGTAGGCATTAGGATTCCAGAAGCGGGATTTCTTAGCATCAGACGGATCCGGGGTGGGTCCGATTGGTTGTAGTTTCCCTTGGTCCATAAGCCTTTTCAGGGCGCTTGCATAAGTTGACCCTATATTGGTGAACACTCTCTGGGGGCGCTCAGCTTTCCTGGATGTTGGTTCAAGGAGGTTGACTTCATCAATCTTGTTCGTCTAACCATAAGGGCGAGATCCGGTTGATGTGGATCCTTGGTAGCCTCTACCGGTGGTTTTGGCTAGGACACCCAAAGATTTGTAGATCTTGGAAGGTCTTGATGTTTTGTTACCTCAGTAAGTTGGCGTACACCGGGCGGAGATTATTGACAAATATTTCCACCAAGGTTGACTCACTCGGCTTGCTGACCAACTGAGTACTTACTCTCCTCCAACGGGTTAAGAACTCGGTGAATCCCTCCTTGTCATTCTGGGTTAGGACCTCAAGAGTACGGATATTGGCTTGGATTTCGACATTGTCGGCATATTTCTTAGTAAATTCAACTGCGACCTCATCCCAGGTAGTAAGGTTCTTCGGGTCAAGGGAGTAGTACCATTGGCGAGGGATCGGTTCCAAGGATGATGGGAAGATCCGGGTGAAGAGTTCATGTTTGACCCCTTTTATGGCCATGTAGTCTTTGAAGGCTCGAATATGATTGAGCGGGTCCTCTACTCCCTTTAATTTGGGCACATCGGTCGGGGGTAAAGTTGTCGAGTAGTTGATCCCCGACAGGTTTAAACCTTCGGTTATTCTCAAGATGGATATTGTTACCCCGGGCTAGGAGTTGTTCCTCCAGGAGCTTGACCCTTTTCTCAGTTTCAGTCAATGGCGGAGTGTTGTGTTCTCCAGCCTCCTTGTTTTCCAGGGTGTCGATACGGGTCTCGACACGATCTAGAGTGACCTTAAGAGCAGTGCGTAGGCTGGCTAGCTGAGCAGTTGTGACATCTCTGTTGTTATCATTGTTGTTGTCGTTGATGGAAGAAGTTGAAGACGGTGCCATGATTCTGAGGCAGAAAAACGGCTCACATTACAACTCAATCCGACACGGTTCAAAGACTGAACGCAGACAACGCAAAGGACGAGACAATGATCAGACTCAACAAGACGAGGATGACCGTGTGTGGTACCTCGGTGCTAACTCGATTTATGACGTGACGGTGTTGACCGAACTTTTAACACGCGTCCAACGTAGCGGCGTGACGCCATTGGACGAGTCTCATGGTGAGACGACTCATAAGTAAAGACCCATAAGTATGTTTGCTTCGACTCGATAGACACGAGGCGGAATCGGAATGGTGGACTGAAGTTTTCGAAAATAGAAATTTTCAAAAAGATTCATTTTTAGTTTTATGGACGGCTTCCGAAGATAGGGATCTCCGCAAGTCGGTCAGTTGAAAGGGTTGTCTTGAGTTTGTTTGCAAAAGACGGTTTTGAGTTTGACTCGGCTCGAAAAACAATGTATTGTTTCCCAAGACGGTTTTTGAAATTCAAAATCGTATGTTTTGAAAATCGGGTTTTGAAATGTTTGAAGAGGTCTCGGGGACGGTGTATGGTCCTCGGGATCTCGAAAGTGTCTCAAGAAAAGGGTGTGCTCTTTTCTCGGGTTTTGAAAGAGCCATTGTCGGCGCGAAACGGCTTAAAATCCGTGTCTAGACGCGGCGATTATAACGGCGTAAAAAGGTGATTTGAAATGGTTGTAAAAACCGAGTTTGAAAATCGTCATTACGACGGTCTAGAAAAGCGTGTTGAAATGGTTATAAAATCTGGGTTTGAAAATCGTCATTATGACGGCCTAGAAAGACGTGTGTAAATGGTTATAAAAACCGGGTTTGAAAATTGTCATTATGACGGCCTAGAAAAGCATGTTGAAAAGCAACAGTCGGCGAAAGACCGAGGTTTGAAACGGCCATTATAAAGGCGCAAAAAGGTGCTTTTGAAAGTTTGAAAAATGACACGGAAGGACTTATGATCAAGTAGCACATAAGCACTCACAGTTCATTATATTATGCATAATGCTGACACGGGTTTTGGCTTAAAAGGGTGGGTTACACACAAATCAGTCAAACCCCGATTTGCGAGAGGGATACAAATCCAAACCAAATGTGTAGGAGGGTGCCCTAGCCTTGTGCTCGAAGGTGATGAAAGCTCTTTGACAAAACAGAAAGGTGTAACGTCAATGGTATGCTTGACTCAATCGGGAATCGAAACGCGGGGGCGAGAAAACTCACGCCGACGAGACGAGCCAATTGGTCGAAAATGGTTTGGTTGTGGGCCCGGACAAGGAACCCGACCGTGACCGTAATATCAATTAATGCATTACAACCAAAACCTGATTCGAGTCTCACCATCTAGGGATCACAAAGACACAAGTGTCCTAGTTCTCCCCAGCAGAGTCGCCAATCTGTGGACGCAGCCACCTACACGCCCCGGCCGATCTGCAGGACGTACAACGGTCTTTTGAAAGCCACGCTCGGCGGCGTAAAAAAAATGCTTTCGGTCGGATCGTTTTAGATCGGTCAGTTTTATCTCGGTAAGGGTCTTGAAACGATTAGAGATGTTCGGAGTCGCCACCAAGCATTTGTGGGATGCTTGGAACCCGTTCGAATCCACTTTATACCTCGATCAAACGAAGCACAAAGCAGTGTTTGACATAGGTACTAAAGATAAGGAATCGTCCCTCTTTAGCATCCTATTGTGGGAAATAATCTGTATACTTCCCCTTAATTTAGAAGGATTATAACGATTTAAAGAAGATGATCTAAGGTCATAAAATAAAATACATAAACATAAGTAAAAAGATTTAGAATTAACCTCCGGTCCTAGCAAATATGGCCTAAGAACAATACCAAAGTAGGTATTCGCCTATTGGTTGCACCCAAGACGATCTGAGATATACCCTTTGATTATGCTAGAAATCAATCTAAAATTTTCTATAAAATTTTATTGTCTTTGTGTTCTTGTGATGAGAAAGAGGAGGCAAGGTCAGAAAAAGTATTAGGTTAGAAATAATTCTCTACCTTTCTTTTTATATAGACCGAAATCCGAAATCAATTAGGAAAGAAAATAACTCTCCTATTTTTCGGCCACTGTTGACCGAAATAAGGAATAAAAATTTCCTTATTTTTGGTCTTTCCAAAAATATATCATATGTGTTGAATTGTCATCTAGTGAGGATCGAACCCATGACCTCTTGGTATGTGTACCCTCACTATTACCACTATGACACATTCAACTTGTTGATATTAAATACAACTGATTATATTTAATTACGAATTAACAGATTAATTCGTCCAAGCTAACATTATATATATTTAATTAAATATAACTTATTATATTTATTTTACGAATTGTGATTAATTCGTCTCAACTTAATATTATTTAATTTTCATTAAATAATTATCTCATCAACACATTGACTAACTTTTTAGTCATTTTGGGCATCAATGTAATTATATTTCTATAACCACATTTCTCAAATACGCCCTATAGGTGTGACCTTTAGGGACCAGTTGATCACCGCCATCTGTATGATAATAACGTCAAACTTTCTAGCAAGCCAACCGTTATTAGGTAAACGTTAATCAACTGATTAAATATACGAAGTATACCCTTGTGAACTGTAAGAGATTTACAAATGTTATCACACTAATTTGTGGAGGACACAAGCTCAACAAACTCCCACTTGTCCTCACAAGTGTATGTGCGATAACCGATTCTCATATCCTTTAAAATTTCTCCCACTTAATGTAAAACAATTTGCAAATCCGAATTCACAAAGGTCGTATTTTACAAGCGATCAGTATCAAGAGTGGTTTTCCCGACTAGAGAGTAACTTAACAGATAAACGAATCAACATTCGAGCATGGCCATGCATTTCAGTTACAACTCCTCGAGTGGCCCTGAGAAATAACTATACCTGATAAGGGATGGATATTTTCCTCAACTCAAATCCTGCAGATGTAAGCACGGTATGAAATGACCCAGAAAAAATCAACTTAGCCCCGATTACGGTAGCGTGAGAAAGAAACCAAAGTCACCCAAAGACTGTCTTAATCTCAAGAGACAGTTGATAGTCAAAAGAATCGACTCTAGGTACACAATGGATGTCCTATCCACGACCTGGCACCGAATGTTATAAAACATTTAGGACTCCATTACGTTGTCACAAATAAAAATTGTCCTACGAGGTATCGTCATAATCTCGTATCTGTGATCGATTAGTCAACCGTTTAACTTATGGCTCGTTGAACCCACCATCAATCGACTGTACAATATAATAGCCGGAGTTATCAGCTCACATTGGCGATTACGGACCTAAACAAATCTAATGTAATTCAATTCACTTTGTGGTGTTCAATGGTGTTAGTACAATCCACATGAAAAACAAAATATTATATATAAAACGATGAAGTTATAAATAGTATATGAAAAAAGATAATGTATCAATTCCATAATCAAGTACTACAACTCAGGAACACGTTTAATTCCCATGGAATTAACATGTTCTACATGCTTATTATAATTCAACGGTTCAGTAGTAGAATCTGCTACAACACTTTAAGAGTGAAGACGAACCCGGACTGAGATCCGTTTGGAAGCTAGCATCTGCGCATAGCTTAGTATCTCCTCCATAAGTCAATACCCAATCCTTAGCCCTCCGTAGGCATCTGGATTCTTTTGGTACTGACTCGTCATACTCAATGCATATGCCACGTCTGGACGTGTGCATATCATGGCATACATGATCGATCCTATTGCAAATGCATAAGGAATACGACTCATGCGTTCAACCCCTTCAGGCGTCGTGGGTGACTGAGACTTGCTCAACTGCATCCCAGTCGTCATAGGAAGGTTCCCCTTCTTGGAGTTGGTCATGCTGAACCTCTCAAGAATCCTTATCCAAATAAGACTCCTGACTAAGTGATAACGTCCGTCGTGATCTATCTCGGTAGATACGGATTCCCAAAATACGCTGTGCCTCACCCAGATCTTTCATCTGGAAATGGTTCTTCAACCATTATTTAACCGAAGATAGGAGAGGAATGTCATTCCCAATCAGGAGTATGTCATCGACATACAATATCAAGAATACAATCTTGCTCCCACTCGACTTGATATATAAGCATGGTTCTTCGACCGATCGAGTGAAACCATACTCTTATATCACTTGGTCGAAACGATGATTCCAACTCCGAGAAGCTTGCTTAAGTCCATAAACGGAACGCTTAAGCTTGCATACTTTCTTAGGATGTTTAGGATCTATGAAACCTTCGGATTGCACCATGTACAACTCTTCCTCCAAATAACCATTTAAGAAGGCAGTTTTCACATCCATTTGCCAAATCTCATAATCATGAAATGCGGCAATCGCTAAGATTATCCGAATGGAACGTAGCATGACTATAGGTGCAAAAATCTCATCATAATGCAATCCTTGCACTTGAGTGAAACCTTTTGCCACAAGTCGTGCCTTATAGATATATATCTGGTTGCGCGTCTACAGAACACTTTATTTTGTAAAGCCATTTGCACTGTAGAGGTTTTACCTTATTAGGTAAATCAACTAGATCCCATATGTTATTCTCATACATGGAGTCCATCTCGGATTGCATGGCTTCGAGCCATAGCTTTGAGTCGGAACAGGCCATAGCACCTTTATAGGTTGCGGGTTCATTACTTTCTAGAAGTAAAACATCATTCTCCTCGACCATACCAATGTATTTGTCCGGAGGATGAGAGTCTCTACCCGACCTCCTAGGTTCCTCAGGAATATTAACCGTATCATCAGTTGGAGGTGCAACTTCCTCCATCTGTTCCTCGGTTGTTGGTTCTGGAATCTCCGACAGCTCGAAGGTTCTATTACTCGACTTGTTCTCGAGAAATTCTTTCTCTAAGAACGTCGCACTAGCCGCAACAAATACTCGATGTTCGGTAGGCGAATAGAAGTAATGACCAAATGTTCCTTTTGGATCACCTATAAAGTATGTCTTGACCGATCGCGGGCCGAGCTTATCCTCGTGTCTCCACTTGACATAAGCCTCGCAGCCCCAAACCAGAATAAAGGACAAGTTAGGTACCGTTCCCTTCCACATTTCATATGGAGTCTTGTCGACAGCTTTAGACGGACTTGTTAAGTATAAGAGAAGCGGTGACAAAGAGCATAACCCCATAATGAATCAGGCACTACGGTGTGACTCATCATGGATCAAACCATATCAAGTAAGGTTCGATTTATCCGTTCGGACACACTATTTAATTGAGGTGTTCGGTGGAGTTAAGCGTAGAGCGATTTCACGATCTTTCGGTGTTGATCAAACTCATTTGAAAGATATTCGCCACCCGATCCGAAAGGAGTGCTTTAATCTTTCTACCTAGTTGGTTTTGTACCCTATTCTGGTATTCCTTGAATTTCTCAAAGGACTCACTTTTATGCTTCATTAAGTAGACATATCCGTATCTACTCAAATCGTCCGTGAAAGTGATAAAATATCTATAGCCATCTCTAGCGGTAATTGACATAGGTCCACATACGTCCGTATATATGAGTCCTAATAGGTCACTAGCGCGCATTCCAACAGCTTTGAAGGAAATTCGAGTCATCTTGCCAATGAGACATGATTCACACGTGCCATATGTAGAAAATCCGAATGAGGGAATCGTCCTATTATCGACGAGTTTCTTTACGCGTTTCTCATTTATGTGTCCCATTCGACAATGCCATAGATAGGTTTGATCTTTGTCACCAACCTTTAATTTCTTATTATTCATGTATAATACTTCCGTGGTTTGATTTAAGATATAAATTCCATTCATGGGAACTGCTTTGCCATAAATCATTTCATTAAAAGAGAAAATACAACTATTATCCTTTATTGAAAATGTAAAACCGTCTTTAGCAAGTACGGAAACAGAAATAATGTTCTTAGATAAACTGGGTACATAGTAATAGTTATTTAAAGATAACTCAAAACCACTAGGGAGTTGGATTACATATGTTCCCTTCGAGGCGGCAGCTACTCGTGCTCCATTCCGACTCGCAGTCCACATCACCTTTTTCGAGAGGTATGATGTTCTTTAGGCCCTGCAAATGATTACACAGATGAGAACCACAACCAGTATCTAGTACCCAAGTTCCGAAACTTGCATGGTTAATCTCAATCATATGAATATAAGATGACATACCAGCAGGAATGACGCGGCCTGCCTTGATGTCCTCACGGTAGACGGGACATTTCCTCCTCCAATGTTCAGTCTTATGACAATGGTGGCACTCTATGTCACCGCCCTTGCTCTTTGTCTTGCCATGTGAGCCACTAGTCTCACCAGGCGCATTCTTACCGTTTCCTGGCTTCTTAAACTTTGGCTTACCTACAGTTAGGTCGCCATGAGCCTTGCCCTTACCTTTACTCTTGTTGTGAATCGTGAGAACATCCTGCTTCATGCTCCCACTCAATTTCATATCCTTCTCGGTCTGTACGAGAAGGGAGTGTAGCTCATGAGGACTCTTTTTCAAGTCATTCATGTAGTAGTTCGCCCTGAAAAGGGCAAAACCATCGTGAAGAGAATGAAGCATTCAGTCAATGACAATGCTCTCACTGATTCTACAATTCAGTGACTCCAGTTTCTCGACATTCTCAATCATGTGAAGAATGTGTGGGCTAACCGGTTGGCCTTTCTGGAGTTTCGCATCAAAGAAGCGACAGGTATGCTCATATGTGATGATTCTCGGTGCCTTTGAGAACTCATTAGTGAGCGTGGTAAAAATCTTGTTTGCACCTTGGGCAATGAAGCGTCTCTGCAAATTAGTTTCCATTGCAAAGATGAGTACGTTCTTTATCGCACCCGCTTCCATAACGAAATCACTATAAGCGAGTGACTCGTTGGCTCCTGCATTTGGGCCTGGGTTGACCGGTATTGGCTCAGTTAAATACCCGAGCTTACCGTCGCAATGGCGCATTCCGTAGTGCCGCCTCCCGTCCGCAAAGTTGGACCCATCATTCTTGATCGCGTGGACTGATTCATTTGGTCCATGAATACTTTTAGCCAGGATGAACGATCTAGTGTGGCACTAGGCATTGGGATTGCGTTATTTCCAGCCATTTGTTGTAACACTATTATTGATAATTAGCGTGTTCTACACTGCGAAAGAAGAATAAAATAATAAGCATGCATCGTTTTTATTTTAAGTCTAATGAACTAATGTCATGACGCGAAGACTCAAAACATTTATACAATTGACCTCCCTCAAGAATTATATAAATGACCCCAAGACTCAATTCTCTGTAAATTGATAAGCTAACCTGTTAGCTAATTCTACCGTTAGAATTCTTGGTCGATAAATTTCTGTAAATACTATCTTTAGTCCATCATAATCACGAGAAACTCTTCGGACTACAATGTTGAGGTAAACTAAGTCAACACAACTACTTACCCAACGTAGAAGGGGTCATATTAGGCCTACCGACGAAGAAGGGATTCATAGATGTTTGCCCTTATAAAGACTAATCTCAATTTCCGTTTTAGAGGAAGATCCCATCAACTTTTTAATTCATTTTAAGTGAACTACAATCTAGCATGCGAGAATGATTTAAACTAAGGTGATGGCTTAAAAGATGTGACATCGCATGTCCATGAAAACTAACATACAACTTATATGAGTCAATTTTCATGCATTTTAGTAGTAGGTGGTTTGGTTTTACGCGGAATATGATGCAATTACTAGCATGTGAATGAAAAGCAATAAAATGAAAAACGTAAAAAAAAACAGTAAAAGTCCTAGTGTGGCCTATCCTATCAAAATGAACAATAAATACAAGTTTGGAATCCATCCTTGGACCCAAGAAGCTTGTCTTGATGTTCCATCTTGATCCATGTAGCGGGAGTGAGCTTGAATCTTCATCTTTAGTCTTCTTTGAAATTACAATAATTAAAATTACATAATTGACCTATTAATTACATTCTAATTTCAAAACCCAAAACTAAAATAAAGGAGATTCGAGATCTCATAATTACATAAAAATCATGTTTCCTTCATTACGAAAACATTATTGACTAAGGCCACACTAAGTATTACATTATACAACTGATTGCAAAAATTAAATACGTAAATAAAATTCAGTCATTCGATTCATTCAACATAATTAAAAGCATCAACTAAAATAAATTAAAAATACATAATACAATAAATTAATTATGTTGATTAATTTATCCAAACCACCTATTTAAATTAAATTAAGTGACAATTCCGCAATTTAATCACATTAATTCATACATAATCCATATTAAACTTGTAATATGAATTCTATCCGTCAAAATTTTAAACTGCTTTAAAATAACTCGGTATCATTAAATTGTGAACCGATTCACAATAACTAATTGGCCAAATAAAATAACTTCTCTTTTTTTTCTTGTTTGGTTTCGGCATAACCAAATAAAAGGAAAAAAAATTATTATTTTTTTTATTAAAATTCCGGCTCTCGGCTGAAATAGAAAACAACCATTTTTTTTGTTTTTTTTAACTAATCCGGCAATAAAAAAAACAAAACCTTTCCCTTCCTTTTTTTTATGCGGCAAAAGAAGGAAAAAAAACAAAACTTTCCTTTTCCTTTTCTGATTCGGTAAATCAAAAAAATTCCTAAAAACGTTTTTTTTTTTAAACGACAAACCCTATAAATTTTTGAGCCGTCAAAAAAAAAAAAATCCTTTTTTGCGGTAAGCCCTAAAACAAGATTGATGAAGAACAAAGTTTACGATTTGCTAATAGAACATGGTTTAGCAAATGGATTAACAAGCATGATTAATCTTTTATGCTAAAACTATATAGCAAAAACAAATTCTCGTATCAATGACATGATGATACTATATCTATTCTAACTTAATCTGCATTAAATCAAAATTCGCCAATTATTCATATGATAATTTTAACCGATTAAAACAAAGATATGATCAAAAGAAATTGGATATAAATCATCAAACAAAAGGGAAAACAAAGCAAAAAAAAAATCAGGCCGTAAAAAAAATTTTTTTTTTTTTTTTTTTTTTTACCGAAAAAAAACCCTAATTTATATACTCGAAAATTAGGTTATTAGTTTACATACAATTTTATGAAAATCATCAAAATTAAAATCGTGGCCTAGTGCTCTGATACCACTTTTGGGAAATAATCTGTATACTTCCCCTTAATTTAGAAGGATTATAACGATTTAAAGAAGATGATCTAAGTCATAAAATAAAATACATAAACATAAGTAAAAAGATTTAGAATTAACCTCCGGTCCTAGCAAATATGGCCTAAGAACAATACCAAAGTAGGTATTCGCCTATTGGTTGCACCCAAGACGATCTGAGATATACCCTTTGATTATGCTAGAAATCAATCTAAAATTTTCTGTAAAATTTTATTGTAATTAGGAAAGAAAATAACTCTCCTATTTTTCGGCCACTGTTGCCCGAAATAAGGAATAAAAATTTCCTTATTTTTGGTCTTTCCAAAAATATATAATATGTGTTGAATTGTCATCTAGTGAGAATCGAACCCATGACCTCTTGGTATGTGTACCCTCACTATTACCACTATGACACATTCAGCTTGTTGATATTAAATACAACTGATTATATTTAATTACGAATTAACAGATTAATTCGTCCAAGCTAACATTATATATATTTAATTAAATATAACTTATTATATTTATTTTACGAATTGTGATTAATCGTCTCAACTTAATATTATTTAATTTTCATTAAATAATTATCTCATCAACACATTGATTAACTTTTTAGTCATTTTGGGCATCAATGTAATTATATTTCTATAACCACATTTCTCAAATACGTCCTATAGGTGTGACCTTTAGGGACCAGTTGATCACCGCCATCTGTATGATAATAACGTCAAACTTTCTAGCAAGCCAACCGTTATTCGGTAAACGTTAATCAACTGATTAAATATACGAAGTATACCCTTGTGAACCTGTAAGAGATTTACAAATGTTATCACACTAATTTGTGGAGGACACCAGCTCCAACACCTATCTCTAGAATGACTCTCGTACGCCCTGGATAAGGTCGTCCACTATCCAAAGTTTCTGAGTAAGAGGTGAAGGTACGTATTGGGAAGCTCTTTAATCAAACACCCAATCCCGCCCGCGGTATCGGCCTCTACTGATCGATCTTGGTTGGTTGAATGCAAAATTTGATAAAACGGTTTAAATGCATGAATGCGCATCCAATAATTTAAACCTAACATGTGAGAGCTTTCTAAGTCGGTTGATTTAATCCAAGTATCAAGTATAAGATGTCGAGTTGGATTTATAGTTGATTTGCATGCAAGACGGAAATTAAACATCCATTTACCAAATTAGGTTTATGGTGCATAACGTGATCCATTTATCTTAATAAGACGTTTTAGAAATACGGTTTTTGCATGAGCAAGTTAGTCGTCTGATCCGTCCTATATCCGGATTAGCCGGAGTCGGGATCGTCCTAGACTAATGCTAGAAAGGGAATAGACCCTGCACCAGGCAGCCAGAAGAGGCGCGAGCCTATTGGCAATTTAAGAGGGTCTCCCCTGGTTTAAAAATAGGAAACGAAATGGCCTGTTTAGGTGCAGGTTAGTCAACGGTATAAGACGCATTCTGACCATTAAAAAACGTATATAAAACGTATTGAAAATGGGTATTTGGACCCGTTTTGGTTTGAAAGGACCATTTTGGTCGTATTTGTGTTGATTTGAGGAACGAGACTTGAATAATCATCATTGTTTTGATGATATTCGATGTCGAGTTCGACTTTATAAGCTTGACATGAATAGTTTTGAAAATAATTATGAACTAATTCTTTTAAGTTCATTTGAATATAATTAGTCGATACTCATCATCGTACTCGGGTTAGAATCCGACATGGTATGTAGAACCAAGGATGACTGTGTGTTGGTGACTAATACATTTATTTTCAAAATGTAAAGAAATGATGAAAGGCTTTAAAATACCTTCCAAAATGTAAAGAAATGAAATAAAAGGCTTTAAAATACCTCTTAAAAGTAATTAACCAAATATTATCACCGAAACACGGATTAAATCGTCATGGTATTAAGAACCAAGGGTGAAAAATACTCTATGGTTAAAACTTGTAAAAGATAATAAAATGGGTTTGAAAATACTTGAAATGGTAAAAACTGATTACAAATATGAAAATGAAAAATAGAGGAAAAGAAGAGACCAAACACGGATTGGACTTAAGGCTGGGCAGGTTGCTTTAGGCGCGAGCCTATGTGCTACGTAAGTAGCCTCTGCCTCAACCAAAAAGTCCGGTTTTGGCTCATTCTTCCCATGTTTTGGACCATTTTATGCATGATTTAGCATGTTATAGTCATGAAACAAGTAAAGACATGGTAAAAGAAGGATTTTTTCACCCTCATACTTACATGCTTGGTTTATGGCGAGAAACCGACGTAAGTGTATAAACTCGTTTGGTCGGAAAAGACTCGGTTTAAAACCGTTTTAGTAAGTAAAAAGAGTGTTTTATTAAGTTTAGTGATGGTGTAGTGGTCGAAATGGTCGGTCAAGTGATTTAATGCACGATGACGGTACCAAACAATGTGTAAGGCTTGTATTAACGATCGGTAGGTCGTAAATACGAGTCAGATTGTGACTTAGGAAGTCGAGTCGAGAATTTTAAGGGAGAAAGAGGGGGCGGACACTCGCGTAAGTTCTCAAATGGGGGCATTTGAGGGGTAGTTATAGGAAAATGAGTGGTTGGGTGAGTTTTGAGCGACATGGCCACCTGGGCTGCTCAAAGAGGCGCGAGCAATTTAGCACGTCTTCGAGGTGTCTTGTCGCTTTCACACAAATGCAATCATGATTTGTTCTATCCTAGGATTTATATGCACATGTTTGGTACTTGACCATATATGAATCCGGGAAATCTTAACATGGAAGCATTTGAATGGTTTATTTTTTTTGTGTTTGACTCAGTTTGACTCGTTGTTGGAGTCGGGATTTGAATTTTTGAGTCGGTTTCTGGTCCGGTGTTGGTTTTGACTCTAGTTAGTGTCATTGCGACCTCGTCATCATGCATTAAACACTCCAGGTACTTTTGAAAAGTTTTGAAATGTTTTATTTTCGAAATCGTTTTAAGTTTTCCGACGTAAAGTTGTACACGAACTGTCGATCAAACGCCGCGATTCCAAAGCATGTTGTAGTCCGATAATCATCGGGTGTTTATCGGAGTCTCAGCAGATACTGGGTATCCACAGTACCTTGAGAAGGGCGCAGCAATCCCCTATACTCGGGGCGAAGTCCAAAAGCTAAGGAAAGAGGCTCTCGAGTCCAATCACTTGACACGAGCTGGCCGCCCATTTCGAGTGGAAAAGGCCACCAATGCTCCAACTGCACAAGCTAAGGAACCTACTGTAGTCGATGCCCTTAGTGAGGGGATAACCCAAGAGGTCCGTCTCATTAAGCAGCTACAAAAGACTAAGGCCGATGTTTCTTTCTGGGAGCTCATTTTGAGTTCATTCGAACATCGACAAGCCGTATTACAAGCACTAATCAGCATGAACGTGTCTCCAGATATTACTCCAAATAATGTGGTGGCCCATGTTATCCAAAATACACCACCAGTTGTCAATGCGATAACCTTTTCTGATGAGGATCTACCCTATATAGGGCCCAAACACGGCCTAGCCATGTACATTGTTGTGACATGTCTTCAAAAACATGTCCCTATGACCCTTGTCGATGATGGGTCATCTGTTAATGTTCTACCACTAAGGACATCACACGTTTTGGGCCTTGACAAAAATGACCTCACTCCAACCACTCAAACGGTTCGAGCCTTTGATGGGACGACTCGCAGGGTAACCGGGATTGTCGACCTAGTAGTTCAAACTGGGCTCATTGAAAGGAAGGTTAGTTGTTAGGTCATTGATGTGGCGTCATCCTTCAACTTATTACTGGGAAGGCCCTGGATCCATGGAGTGAAAGCTGTATCCTCCACTTTGCATAGAAAAATAAAAATCCCTCTCAAAGGAGAAACTGTCACCATCGATGCTACCCCTTATCGTAGTAACTGGGGGGGGGGGGGGGGGGGATCGGCCTCAAAATTAACACTCGATACCTCAAATTACGCTTACGGGTTCGAGGTTATAAACGTGATCGACTCTTGTCCTGAATTAGAAAACATGGACTTGTATACTGGAAGTCACGTCTGTGAAACCATTCTCAAGACTGGGAAGTACTTTGCTTTCTCTCTATACCCTCTAAATGAGGATACCTTGGTACTAAAGAGCGTGGTCCCTAAAGGAACTGTTGGAAATTGTGTCCTCAACAATAGTCAACTAATCAACATTAATCGGTAACGATTGGCTTGCTAGAGTTTGACGTTACTGTCGTAGGACGGTGGTGGTCAGTTGATCCCTTAAGGTCACACCTAAAGGATGATGCTCTTATCTGTAATGTTGATTAATTGTATGACGATACAAGTTAATCAATTCCTTAAAATTGAACAATTCAATTTGTGAGAGAGAATGTTTATTTCTTATTATAATGGGATTAAATAAGATTTATTTTAGTAACTGAAATACTTTATTACTAAAATTGATTATTATTTGTGAAACAATTGAGATAAGAATGAATGGTTAATTATAATTACAATATGTTGTGAATTATAATTAAATGGCCCATTTTATTTATGTGATCAAGTATCACTAATCAATTTGTTATATATAATTTTATTAATTTATAAAATGATATTTATTTGATAAATATGCATTAAATTAATTAATAGCATGTAACATACTACATGTGACATATTGTGTGACAAATGACAAATTGACAAAATAAAATGGTGGTCCATTTTATGTGAATGAACCGAATTGGAGGGAGTAGTAGTGGGTTGTGATTATATTATTTTATGTGATAAGAATATATTAATCAAGCCTATACTACCTATTCTTATACACCTAAAATTTTGAGAAGAGTAAAAAGAAAAGGTAAGATGCCATTTTGCCCTGACCTTACCCAGCCACACTCCTCTTTTGGTGGGGTTTTTTTATTCTTATTTTTACTCTTATATACATTCATATGCACATTCATTCATTTATGTATATATCTCTCTTACTTAGTTCATCTTTCTCTAAAAACTTGAGAAATGATGATCCAAATTGTTCAACAACATTACTAATATTATTAATGTAAAATATGAGTATTAGTAATCAATTTTAAGGTAGACTACTAAACAAGTATCTAGCAAATATTATTTAGTAGAGATAAGGGCTAATCTTGGGTGCAATCAAGAGGAGAGCTCTTAATATAGAGTTTTGGAGGATCATCCTAATACTCATTATAGCTCAAGAACAAGTGTAGGTAGGAGACCTTACTTGTGCCCATAAATCCGAAAATAATAACGTAGGAGACATTATTTTTCTTATTAATCTCTTATTTTGTTATGCATGCACTAGATCTAAAGAAAATATAATTAAGAAGTTAATTAGTTCATTATTAAAAGAGTCTAATAATAGGTATATGAACCTAACAGGAACGACGTTCGGGTTGGGATACGAGCCCATAGAACAAGATCTCGAAAGGAAAAGAAGGACGGTTACAGACCGAAAACCTTATCCACTAACACTGAATGGATACTTCGTGAAAGCCGGAGAAGCAGAACGTTGTCTCGACTTTCCCGAACCTCTTTTTGACAAAAAGAGTAAGAAGTTGGTCCCTGGAATTGAAATATTCCAAGATTGTCACTAAATTTTGGAGGATGTACTATCCGTGACACCCAGAAAAGCCGAACCTACCCCAGTCGAAGACGGGAATGCCGTAGGTCTTCTTTTAGGGGAAGAGAGTGAAATGGAAAAACCAAACGAAGAATTGGTTAATATGATCCTGCGAAGCGATTGGTTCGATCCGTCTACTCTCATCACTGATGTAGCTCCTAAAGGGACTATATCTGGATGGAGGAAAACTATCAAATGGACTGACAGTAGAGGTGTTCTCTTCAAGCTGACCACAGGAGAAGGAGAGATGCCTAATCTAGATGATGATTCTGAGTTTGAGTCTGAGTCTGAGACTGAGTTTGATAAGAGTCTTAGGGTTGAGTCTAAAGAATCGAGTGTTGAAAACACCCTTCCCCAATCTTTCCTTTTGACGTACCTCCCCCTAGCTCTGGTATTCCGGGGCCTGTCCTGAATACCACCTCCATTCCGCCACAGACCTCTGATCAGTTGGCCCAAATGTTAGCGCATTTCCCGTAGTTTCAAATTAATAATAGGATGAACCAATTTGCTTACGACTCGTCTCCTTACATTGCAATGCCATTTTTGGAAATGTATGTTTTAAAATGACTTTGAGAATGTGGCCGGGAAGGGACAGGTTGAAGAAGAAGAAGAAGAGGAGATAGTACCGTCTCCGCAATTGGTTAAGGGGTTGGAGGAATACGACCAAAGAAATTATGTTATCGAAGATACAGAAACCATCAATGTAGGAACCACCTTAGAACCCAGAGACCTCAAAATAGGTACCACTCTAGATCCCACATAAAAACAAGGGTTCATGGATTTGCTGAGTGAGTTTAAAGATGTCTTTGCATGGTCTTACAGAGACATGCGAGGAATCGATAGGGAAATTGCAGAACACAAAATCCCAATCAAGCCAGGGTTCAAACCAATCAAACAAAAATTACGTAGAATGCGTACTGAGTGGTCGTTGAAAGTCAAAGAAGAAATCAATAAACAACTCAAGGCCGGGTTTATTAAAGTATCCGAGTATTCAGATTGGGTAGCCAATGTAGTACCAGTACCTAAGAAGGATGGGAAAGTCCGTGTCTGTGTGTGGACTTCCGGGATTTGAACAAATCCAGTCCGAAAGATGACTTTCCATTACCTCACATCGATATCTTGGTTGACAATACCGCGAATCATGCCCTACTATATTTCATGGATGGGTATGCCGGATACAATCAGATAAAGATGGCCGAGGAGGATATGCACAAAATCGCGTTTATCACGCAATGGGGAACCTATTGTTACACGGTAATGCCGTTTGGGTTGATAAATGTCAGGGCAACGTACCAAAGAACCGCGACAACGTTATTGCACGATATGATGCATAAGGAAGTCGAGGTGTATGTCGATGACATGATTGTGAAATCAAAGGAACGTGACGGTCATCCAAAGGCCTTACGAAAATTCCTTGAAAGATTAAGGAAATATAACATGAGGTTGAACCCTCAAAAATGCACCTTCGGGGTTACTTCCGGGAAGCTCCTGGGGCACATCGTCAGCCACCGTGGTATTGAGATTGATCTTTTGAAAATCAAGGCCATTATGGAAATGCATCATTCCAAAACTGAGAGAAATTCGAAGATTCCTGGGTTGAATCCAATATATAAGCCACTTTGTCTCGAAGTTGACAATGATATGTGAACCGATCTTTTAGAAATTGAAAGTCGGAAAACATGAGATGTGGGATGACGAATGTCAAGCCGCATTCAACAGGATCAAAGAAGTTCTGTCTGCTCCACTCGTGCTTAGTCCACCCATAGCCGGATTGCCACTATCCTTGTATCTAACAGTAACAGATACCGCGATGGGAGCAATGTTGGCCCAAACTGTGGAAAAAGAAGAAAGGGCAATTTACTACATCAGTAAAAAGTTCTTAGAATATGAAGCTAAGTACACCACGTGAGAAAAAACATGCCTAGCCCTAGTCTGGGCAACAAAGAAGCTGAGACACTATATGTTGTGTTATAGTGTCAGTATATACTCCAGAATTGATCCAATCAAATACCTGTTTGAAAAACCAGTATTAAATGGCAGAATGTCGAGATGGACTCGCATGTTAGCTGAATTAGATCTTAAGTACATACGTTGAAAGTAGTGAAAGGAAGGGCTGTCGTCGACTTCCACGCTGACAATCCAATAGAGGAAGATAGTGTTACTGACATGTGGTCTTTCCCAGATGAAAATGTGGTTCATGTCGAAGACGAAGTATGGGATCTTTATTTCGATGGAGCATCGTGTAGCATGGGATATAGGGTCGGAATCCTCCTCATTTCACCAAAGGGAGAACATGTACCTGTATCCATCAAGTTAGATTTCCTCCCCACTAACAATGCTGCGGAGTACGAAGCATGCCTACTGGGTTTGCGCAGTGCTATCAGTCTAAATATAAAGAAGTTACTGGTATATGGTGACACATTTTTTAGTCATTAACCAAGTAATAGGGTCGTGGAAAATCAAAAGTAATAGTCTGGCACCTTACCAGGCTAAGATAGAAGAATTAGAAAAGTATATCGACGAAATACACTATGTCCATTTACCCAGAGAAGAGACCCAATTCGCCGACGCTCTATCTAAGTTGGCAGACTTATTTAACATCCCAGATCATATAGAAAGCATGCCACTATGTGTCGAACGAAGATCGGCACCATCATACAAAAATGAGATTAATGGCACTGAGGAAGATGAGATCGAACCTTGGTACACATCAATCTTGAAATTCAAAGACACAAGAGAATGCCCTGACAACCTCGATGATCGGGGAAAGCGAGCATTACGGATGCTCTCGACCTAGTTCGTCGAGGCTAATGGAGGGCAACTATACAAAAAGACCGCACAAGGTGTCTTATTGCGATGTATTGATCAAAAGACAGCCGACAAAGTCATGGAGGAGGTTCATGACGGGGAATGTGGACCCCACATGAATGCTCACATGTTGACTCGTAAGATCATGAGACTTGGTTATTACTGGACCACAATGGAAGCAGATTGCCGACATTATGTTCGACATTGCCACAATTGCCAGATATTTGCAAATGTACAACATGTACCACCCTCTATGCTATATACCATGACATAACCTTGGCCTTTTTCAACCTGGGGATCGACATTATCGGAAAGGTCAACCCTTCTGGGTCAGGAGGACATTGTTTCATCTTGGCGCAATCGACTACTTCACAAAGTGGGTAGAAGCCAAGTCTTATAAAGTGCTAAAAGCAAAGCAAGTAGCACAGTTCATTCAAAATGAGATCATTTGTCGATATGGGACACCCCACGAACTCATCAGTGATAACGAGAACCATTTCCAAGCTAAAACGGAGGTTATACTTGAAAAGTATAAAATCAAGCACCATAAGTCATCACTATACATGCCACAGACAAATGGGGCTGTAGAAGCTGCCAATAAAACACTTACAGCCATTTTAAGGAAAATGTCTGATAACTATAAAGATTGGCCATTAAAGATACCGTTTGCCTTGTGGGGATATAGAACTTCAATCAGAACAGCCATGGGGGCAACCCCGTACTACCTGGTTTATGGGATGGAGGCAGTTCAACCCATAGAACTAGAGGTGCCATCCCTTAGGATGTTACTTGAGAGCCAAGTTCCTGAAGCAGATTGGGTCCAAGCTAAATATGACTCTTTGGTTTTACTGGATGAACGATGCTTGAATGCGTTGTATCAGGTTCAACTCTATCAGAAAAGGATAGAAAGGGCTTTTATTAAGAAGGTGAAACCTAGAAAAATCAAAGAAGGAGATTTGGTGTTGAAATCGGTTCGTGCACTACTGCCAGTAGACCCGAGGGGTAAATTTAAATCGAATTGGGCAGGCCCGTATTTGGTGAAAATAATTCTGACGGGAGGAGCGGTTCAGCTGACTGATATAGATGGAAATGACTTTTCGAATCCTACAAATCCGGACTAGTTGAAAAAATAATATCCCTAAAGACCTCATTCTCAAATGTTATGAAATAAAATTCGGATTGCATTTGTATTTGACTCTAGTTTCAAAGTCTGACATTCGTTGTCTCTGTATTATGAATTATGAACTACGAACCTGGTTTGATTCTGTTGAAAATCAGATACGTAGGCAACTCTTTGAAAGAGTACAACCGAAACAATGTAATTTTGAATGCAAAACTAGGAATTTCTAATAAATAATATTTCCTTTATTTATTTCAATAATTCCGGGCGAAGCCCATAGTGTCTAAACCATCTAATAATAATAAAACATAATATAATAGCTACCTATCCCTCATATAGCCGAGTCATGTAAATCATCACGAGACTAAGTCTGTCTTTTGCACTTGGTCGGGGACCCAACCTCTCAGCCAATGTCGGCCCATCATCGGCCTTTACCCCCAATCTTTTCCAAACGCTTGAGACCTTAGGATCATATTTAGGGTTTTTATCAGTTTTAGGTTCAGACTCGGTCACAGTTAAATTCATTTCAAGAATGCTCGATTTTTTAGGCTTTCCTCATAGTACTTCCGGTCTACAACATCATCCTTCTGAAGTTTTCTTCTGATTTCGGGGGAAGTTTCTTTGACCCATCTTAAGTATGAAGGATATGAGAAAGAAAGAATTAGATTTGTGATTTCTCCTCATGCCTTAGTCTCTTTATATAGAAAAATAAAGGGACTAAAATAAGGAAACCTGAAGAAATAAGGAAACCTGAAAGAATAAGGAAACCTGGAGAATAAGGAAGCTGAAAAATATGGAAACCGAGGGAATTCGGGAAACCTAAGGGAAATAGGAAAACCTTACTAAACAATGATTGACCACCATGCTTTCGGTCAAGGGGGAGGCCGCGGCACCCTTCAACCGGAGTTTTTGTCCTTCTGCATTTCTTACGCGGATTTTCGTTGTCACATTTCGAAAGTCGAAACGGCTAATTTACATTTCTACCCTTACCAAGTCAAAATGTTTGAGTTAAAACCCGTACACACTTACGGCTTTTTATTTTTATTTTTCTTCGAAGGTAGCGGGCTACGCCCATGTCATTCATGAGTCTCACCCTTTTGTCGCATTTCAAAATGCAAATCGAGCCCACTCTATCCTTTCCCTTTGAAAATCGGGATTTCAAAATTTTTTTTCAAAGATCGATGATCATTTCCATTTACAAAATGCTTATCCGGGTCGATGGCCCATTTTCAAGTCCATTTTCAAAATGTTTATTCGGGTCGATGACCCATTTTCATTTCCATTTTCAAAATTTTCGTTTCCATTTCTATTTTTAAATGTCTATCCGGGTCGATGACCCATTTTCAAATCCAATTTCAAAATGCTTATCCGGGTCGATGGCCCACTTTCAAATCCTTTTTCAAGGATCGATGATCCAAATATCAATACATCCCCAGCATGATAATATTTTTCAAAATCCAAGCCTAAGGCTCATTTCAACAATGGTTGTTTCAAATCCAAGCTTCGGGTCGATGACTCAGTTTATCAAAATGTTTCAACTTTCAAAGATCGATGATCTAAATGTGTGCTTATACGATAATATGATTATTGTTGTATTTGTTTTCCATGTTTCAAATGTAACAGGAAATGCTTTAACTGGGGGCTCTAAAGGCTTTGCCTTTAGACCCATTGTAACTGGGGACTCTGCAACCGTTGGCTTCAGAGACCATTATCAAAATCAACGGATGACATCCACAAATCAAATCAAATTCAAATCGATCCAATTCAATAGAAAGTGGAGGAACTCCACAGTTGAAAGCAAAGTTTTGAAGGAATAGTATCCTCATTTGGAAAACCCCATTCGATTCTGGGCATAGATTAGCAGAATGCATGCCAGCAGTGTCGAACTACGATACGGGTTTTGTGGGATAATATCCGTATAAAACCCATAAATTGAAGGATTATAACGCAAATTTTATACGTGATTAATAGTCATAAAACGAAAAACACAATGAAACGATAAAGATTAAGTAATAACCTCCGGTCCTAGTGCAATTCGGCAATGAGAGATCAAAGTAGATCTCCTCCTAATTGTTGCACCCAAGATTGTCCGAGAATTTCCCTTGTGCTAGAATGAATCCTCTAATTGCCTTGCAATATTGAGAGGATTATTTTGTGAGTTTTTCTTTAGATGAGAGATCTAGGTTTAGAGAGGAAAAATGTCTCTCAAAACCCTAAAATTTTGTCTAAAATGAATTAGGTTACAAAAGAGAGGAGAACCTCTCTTTTGTTCTCTCTTGGCCGGCCAACCATGAGCCTTCTTGGGAAGTGGGCTTCCACTTCCTTTTAGCTTTAGCTCATGGTCCGGTTCGTTAATTGCTAAAACATTATCTGACGGGTTTTTAATTATAAATTGTCATCGGTTATCGGTAATTAAAGCATCAACTAATAATACGGGTTAGTTGAATTATTAATACATGTCCGACAAAAACAATATGGTATAATTAATTTATTCAATATACATTAATCAAATATAAATCGCTTATATTTAATTTACGAATTAACCGCTTAATTCGTTTTAGCCATTTTTATTTAATCCGTATTAAATAAAATATCTCAACATCACATTTTGACTTATTATTAGTCAAATAACTCTGACTAACTGGTTAGTCAATTTTGGCATCTACATGACAGTATTTTCATACCGTCATATCTCTCAAACGTATCCTATAGGTGTGACTTTTAGGGACCAGTTGATCACCGCCATCTGTATGACAATAACGTCAAACTTATCTAGCAAGCCTACCATTATTGATAAACGTGGATCAACTGATAATAATACCAAAAGTATGCCCTTTGATCCTTTTAGAGATTTATAAGTCCATGCACTAACTGTAAAGGATACCAGCCCCAACAAGCTCCCACTTGTCCGTACAAGTGTATGTGCAATGACGTTATCCGCACTAACTGGAGGACACAGCTCCAACAAACTCCCACTTGTCCGTACAAGTGTATGTGCGATAACCGATTCTCGTAATCATTTAAAATTTCTCCCACTCAATGTAAAACAATTTGCAGATCTGGATCCGCAAAGGTCGTATTTTACAATCAATCTGGATCAAGAGTGGTTTCCCCGACTAGAGAGTAACTTAACTGATAAAACGAATCCGTATCCGAGCATGGCCATGCATTTGATTCTGACTCCTCGAGTGGCCCTGAGAAATATCGAGTACCTGATAAAGGCTGAATATTTCCTTCAACTCGACTCCGTCCGATCTAAGCACAGCATGAAATGACCCAGAAAAAATCTACTTGGCCCCCTGTTACGGATGACCGTGAGAAAGAAACCAAAGTCACCCAAAATCTGCCTTAGTCTCAAGAGACAGTCGATAGTCAAAAGAATCGACTCTTAGGATCACCATGGAAGTCCTATCCACGACCGGGCACCGAATGTTATAAAACATTTAGGACTCCACGTCGATGTCACAATTGTGTCCTACGAGATATCCGTATAAATCGCCTCTCGTGATTGGTCGGTCAACTTTGTTGACTTATGGCTCGTTGAACCCACCATCAACCAACGTCACAAAATAATTACCTTGAGTTATCAGCTCACGTGGGCAATTAAGGACCAAAAATATATTGTTTGTTCAATTCACTTTGTGGTGTTCAAAATTTGTCGTACAAATCCACATGAAAAACAAAATATATATAAAATATCAAAACGATGATGTCGTATAGAGTACAAAAGCGAATGAATCTAATCCATAAAAGAGTACTACAACTTAGGAACACGTTTAATTCCCATGGAATTAACATGCCCTTCATGCTTATCTTGTCGTAATGGTTTAGTGAGAGGATCTGCTATGTTATCATCTGTAGCAATCTTTTCTATCACTACTTTCTTTTGCTCCACGTAATCTCGGATTAGATGAGCTTTCCGTTGTACATGTCTCGACTTGTTGCTAGACTTTGGCTCCTTAGCTTGGAAGATGGCACCACTATTGTCACAATAGATGGTGATCGGGTCATTCGAACTAGGCACTACAGATAGCCCATGTAAGAATTAACGCATCCATATCGCTTCCTTTGTAGCTTCGGACGGCATAGTACTCGGACTCGTCGTAGAATCTCTTGTAACAGATTTGTTTGAACTCTTCCAGTGATCTGCGCCATTAAGAGTAAAAACGAATCCGGATCGAGATTTCGAGTCATCACGATCCGTTTGGAAGCTAGCATCGCGAACCAGGTTGCGCATAGCTTTTGTTCGCCTCCATAAGTCAATGCCCAATCTTTAGTCCTCCGTAGGTACTTAAGAATGTTCTTGACAGCCAGCCAATGTGATTCACTTGGATGCTGTTGGAATCGACTTGTCATACTCAATGCATATGCCACGTCCGGACGTGTGCATATCATGGCATACATGATTGATCCTATAGCCGAGGCATAAGGAATCCGTGTCATGCGCTCTTTCTCTTCCGGTGTCTCGGTGACTTAGACTTGCTCAAATGCACCCCGGAGCCATAGGAAGAAACCCCTTCTTGGAGTTAGTCATGTTGAATCTCTCTAGGACTTTGTCTATGTAAGACTCCTGACCGAGAGATAACATCCGACGTGATCTATCTCGATAGATACGGATGCCCAGAATTCTTGTGCCTCACCCGGATCTTTCATCCGGAAATGGTTTTTCAACCATACTTTCACCGAAGTTAAGAGAGGTATGTCATTCCCAATCGGGAGTATGTCGTCAACATACAATATTAGGAAGACAATCTTGCTCCCACTCGACTTGATATATAGACATGGTTCTTCGACCGATCGAGTGAAACCATATTCTTTTATCACTTGGTCGAAGCGATGATTCCAACTCCTTGATGCTTGCTTAAGTCCATAAATGGAACGCTTAAGCTTGCACACTTTCTTAGGATGTTCTGGATCGATGAAACCTTCGGGTTGTACCATGTGCAACTCTTCCTCCAAAAAACCATTTAAGAAGGCGGTTTTCACGTCCATTTGCCAAATTTCATAGTCATGAAAAGCGGCAATCGCTAAGATAATCCGAATGGAACGCAGCATGACTACGGGTGCAAAAATTTCATCGTAGTGCAAACCTGGCACTTGGGTGAAACCTTTAGCAACTAGTCGTGCTTTGTAGATATCTTGTTGACCTTCCACAGAATGCTTTATCTTGTAAAGCCATTTGCATTGAAGGGGACGAACCTTAGCAGGTAAGTCAACAAGATCCCACACGTTGTTCTCATACATGGAGTCCATCTCGGATTGCATGGCCTCAAGCCATAGCTTTGAGTCAGAACTAGTCATGGCACCTTTATAGGTTGCGGGTTCACTACTCGTTAAGAGTAGAATGTTATCTATGTCATGTTCCTCGACCATACCAATGTATCTATCCGGAGGAATAGAGACTCTTCCCGACCTCCTAGGTTCCTCGGGAATATTTCACATGATCGGGATTGTAGGAATTGATTCCTCCAATGATTGCTCGGTATTTGGTTCTGGAACCTCCGACAGGTCGAAGGTTCTATCACTCTTTGCATTCTCGAGAAATTCCTTCTATAAGAATGTCGCACTAGCCGCAACAAAAACACGTTGTTCGGTTGGCGAATAAAAGTAATGACCAAGCGTTCCTTTAGGATAACCTATAAAGTATGTTTTGACCGATCGCGGGCCGAGCTTATCCTCGTGTCTCCACTTGACATAAGCCTCGCAGCCCCAAACCCGTATAAAGGACAAGTTAGGGACCGTTCCCTTCCATAGCTCATATGGAGTCTTGTCAATGACTTTAGACGGACTTCGGTTAAGTATTAGAGCGGTGACGAGAAGAGCATAACCCCACAATGAGTCAGGCAACACGGTGTGACTCATCATGGATCGAACCATATCAAGTAGTGTTCGATTTCTCCGTTCGGACACACCATTCAACTGAGGTGTTCCAGGTGGAGTTAACTGTAAGGCAATCCCACAGTCTTTAAGGTGTTGATCAAACTCGTGAGAAAGATACTCGCCACCACGATCTGAACGTAGTGTTTTAATCTTTCTACCTAATAGGTTCTGTACCCTATTCTGGTATTCTTTGAATTTCTCAAAGGATTCACTTTTGTGCTTCATTAAGTAGACATAGCCATATCTACTTAAATCGTCCGTGAAAGTGATGAAATACCTATAGCCTTCTCGTGCGGTGATTGACATAGGTCCACATACATCCGTGTGTATGAGTCCTAATAGGTCGCCAGCCGCATTCCAACACCTTTGAAGGAAATACGAGTCATCTTACCGATGAGACATGATTCACACGTGCCAAATGATTGAAAATCAAAGGCCGAGATAGCTCCATTCTTGATGAGTTGTTTTACGCGTTTCTCATTAATGTGTCCCATACGGCAGTGCCATAGATACGTTTGATCTTTGTCACCAACCTTTAACCTTTTATTCATTACGTGTAATATTTCGGTGGTCTGATCTAAAACATAAATTCCGTTCATGGAGACTGCCTTGCCATAAATCATATCGTGTAATGAGAAAATGCAAGTATTATTCTCTATTACAAATGAAAAACCAAGTTTGTCAAGTGCAGAAACTGAAATAATGTTTTTGGAAAGACTGGGTACATAATAGCAGTTATATAAAAATAACTCAAATCCGCTAGGAAGCTGGATCACGTATGTTCCCCTCGAGACGGCAGCCACTCGTGCTCCATTCCCGACACGCAGGTCCACCTCACCCTTTACGAGGGGTTCGATGTTTCGGAGCCCCTGCACATGATTACACAGATGAGAACCACAACCAGTATCAAGTACCCAAGTTCCGTAACTTGCGTGGTTAATCTCAATCATATGAATAAAAGTAGAAGAAGAAGAAGACATACCAACAGGTTTAACACGACCTGCCTTTAAGTCCTCATGATAAACGGGACATGTACGCCTCCAATGCCCAGTCTTGTGGCAATGATGGCATTCCATGTTTTCATTCTTGCTCTTTGTCGCGCCTGATGAGGTGCTCGACTCACCAGGCCCACTCTTACCTGAACCCGACTTCTTAAACTTCGGTTTGCCTACTGCTAGGCCTGGCTGAACTTTTCCCTTACCCTTTCCCTTGTTTGACACAACGAGAACATCCTGTTTCATGCTCCCACTGAACTTCATGTCCTTCTCGGTCTGTACGAGAAGGAGTGCGATTCATGGGGACTTTTCTTCAAATCATTCATATAGTAATTCGCTCTAAATTGCGAAAAACCATCGTGGAGTGAATCAAGCATGCGGTCAATCACGATGTTCTCGCTGATTTTACAATCAAGCGTCTCCAGGTTCTCGACATTCTCAATCATCTTTGAGAATGTGTGGGCTAACCGGTTGGCCCTTCTCGGGAGTCTCGCATCAAAGAAGCGAGTGGTATGCTCATAGGTCACGATTCTCGGTGCTTTCGAGAATTCCTTGGTGAGCGTGGTGAAAATCTTGTTTGCACCTTGGGCTATGAAGCGTTTACGCAACTTGGGTTCCATTGCAAAAATGATTACGTTTTTAATCGCACCCGCTTCCAAGGCGAAATCGTTATACTTGTCGATCTCGTTAATTCGGCCCGTGGGGCCTGGGTTTGACGGCATGGGCTCAAGCATAAATTTGAGCTTCCGTCGGCGGCGGCGGCATTCCGTAATCTTGCCTCCCGATCCGCTAAGTTTGATCCATCATTCTTCAGTCGAGTTGACTGATTCATCTGATTCATGAAGATCCGAAGCCAGGACTCACGGTCCAATGTGGCACTTGGCATTGGGTCGTTCAAGTGACCAGCCATTTGTTATTAGTAGTTTAAAAGTTCGTGATCTACACTGAAAAAGAAAAACAAAAACGAAATAAGCAACTCATCGAGGTGATTTAAGTCTATTTAAAATTCATTTTAACGTGTAGACTCTTGCACTTGCATAATTGATCTCCCTCAAGAATGATACAAGTGATCCCAAGACTCAATTTCTGTAAATTGATAAGCCAACTGTTTAGCTAATTCTTCCGTAAGAACTCTTGGTCGATAGATTTCCGTAAATCCTATCTATAGTCCACCATGATCACAGGATCGTACGAGTGACCATAGTGTTGAGATAAAATAAGTCAATCAGTTCCAACTTACCCGACGTAGAAGGGGTCATATTATGCCTACCGACGAAGAAGGGACTCATTGGAGTTTGACCTATAAAGACTATTCTCAATTTTTGTTTATACGAGGAAGATCCCATCAACTAAATTATAATTCATATTAAGTGAACGAATAACTAGCGTCTGCGTGAATGAATTAATTTGGGTGATGGCTTGAAATCATGTGACATAAGAATGTCAAAGAAAACTAACTCGTGACCTCTATATGTGTCAGTTTTCATGCAATTATTAGGTGGTTTGGTTTTTAGGCGGAAAATGATGCATACTATCGTTACGATAAAATAAATAAATGAATGCAATACGTAAATAAAAATTCCTAGTGTGGCCTATCCTAATAAAAAGAACATAATACAACTTTGGAATCCACCGTTGAACCCGAAAAGCTTGTCTTGATGTTCCATCTTTGTCCATGTAGCGGGAGTGAGCATCCGGTCTCCTTCATCGGTCTTCTTAAAATTACAATTAAAATTTACAAAACATAAACCTATTTACATTCTAAATAAAAACTGTAATTAAAAGAAATAAAAGGAGATACGAGATCTCAAAATACAACCAAGACCGTGTTCCATCATTACGGTAACACGTTCTACTAAGGCCACACTAAGTTACAACCGTTTGCAAAATAAATAAATACGTAAATAAAAGCATTCAAAACATTCAAAAAAACGATAAATAAAATGCATCAACTAAAAATTAAATTTATTCGTGACATAATTCCGTAATTATGTTAAATTTATCCAAACCACCAAAGATAATTAAAATTATATGACAAAACCGCTTTAGTCAAGTTAATTTTAATCCGAGATAATCCGTTACTATAAATCGTTTTAAAGTAACTTAATTTTACGTGGGTGAACCGTTTCACTATCAAGCGAGAGCATAAATCCGCTTTATGCAAAATTGGCCGAAAGAAAAAAAAAAAAAAAAACAAATTTTTTTTTCTTCATCTTCTTTGTACGTGAACAAGATCGAGAAAAAGAAATTTTTTTTTTTTTTTTTTTTTTTATAAGGCTGAAATGCCGAGAGCCTCTAAAGGCCAAAAAAAATCAATCGGCTTAAAACGAGAGTAACAAGAGATCAAAACAAAACGGTTTGATAAAACACAATTGCAATTTTATTCTAATCCGTATAGAAATCAAACTACAATTGTTACATCTTCAACATATTGCAATAATTATCGGTTAAAATTACAACATGTGAAGAACGATTGAAAACAAGAGATCGAACGATCTAACAAAAATGTGTGGCACGCAAATCAATGCAAAAACAAGAAAAACAGGCCGTGATTCATGAAAGGCCACACGGTTTTTCAAAAAAAAAACTGGCCGAGACAAAAAAAAAAATTTGCCACACGAAATTTTATGCAATCATTTTGATAGATCTTTAACATATTGCGATGAATATCGATTACAAAACAATATGCAAAGATCAAGATGAAAACAAAACAAAAGACAACCATCACCATGTATACAAGACACGGATCCCAAGGCACAAAACAACAAAAAAAATGCAGCAATTAAAAAAAAAATTGCCGAGAAAAAAATTTGTGCCGCAAGGATTTTAATCAAAAATTTACCGATTCAAAATCCGTTTGATGAAAATCACATAGAAAAATTTACGTGGCCTCGTTCTGATACCACTTGTGGGATAATATCCGTATAAAACCCATAAATTGAAGGATTATAACGCAAATTTAATACGTGATTAATAGTCATAAAACGAAAAACACAATGAAACGATAAAGATTAAGTAATAACCTCCGGTCCTAGTGCAATTCGGCAGTGAGAGATCAAAGTAGATCTCCTCCTAATTGTTGCACCCAAGATTGTCCGAGAAATGCCCTTGTGCTAGAATGAATCCTCTAATTGCCTTGCAATATTGAGAGGATTATTTTGTGAGTTTTTCTTTAGATGAGAGATCTAGGTTTAGAGAGGAAAAATGTCTATCAAAACCCTAAAATTTTGTCTAAAATGAATTAGGTTACAAAAGAGAGGAGAACCTCTCTTTTGTTCTCTCTTAACGACCAACCATGAGCCTTTTTGGGAAGTGGGCTTCCACTTCCTTTTAGCTTTAGCTCATGGTCCGGTTCGTTAATTGCTAAAACGTATACGACGGGTTTTTAATTATAAATTGTCATCGGTTATCGGTAATTAAAGCATCAACTAATAATACGGGTTAGTTGAATTATTAATACATGTCCGACAAAGACAATATGGTATAATTAATTTATCCAATATAGATTAATC
>NC_133533.1:85096158-85196531 GCF_048544455.1 Silene latifolia
ATGTTGGAATTTATAGAAAACCCGACAAACACCCGATGATGATAGGACGACATGTATTCACTAGTTGGCATTGTCATTATTTGGGTTCGTTTTACGATGTAGAATGGGCATCGTCGATGAAGCGTTTTATTAATGATATTTAATTTAAACGTTTTAATTCTTTTTTAATTTAAATGATGTTTAAATTAAAAGTTTTAATTTATTTATTTCGAATTTATTTTCTCGAGTTTATTTTATTGAAAATAAAATAAATATTTGATTTGAAAAATCATTTTATGAGTGTATTTGATTTGAAAAATCATTTATTTTAATGTCTTATTTGATTTGAAAATTCGATTTCGAAAGTTGAAAACTCGTTTTAATCACACGATTTGTGAGCTCGTTTTATGCTTGATTTGGGCTCGATTTTCGACGCACTTTCGACCCAATATCTTCCCCTCATAGCCCGGTGTTCGAACCTCCATAAAACCACCCAAGTCCTCTCCTTAACCTAGCTCTAAACCACGACCAAAATAGCCCAAACACCACCCATGCTGCTCTGTTTTGGACAATACCAAACCCGACTTTCCAAGCCCCAGACCCGCTCCAAACTATTAGAAAACCCATGCCCATCAACACTCTACCATACCCTAGTATCCCTACAATATTCCCATGCCTTTCCCACCAAGAAAAACCCTCATACAAACCCTAACAAACCCCCAAAAAGCTGCTGGACAGCAGCTATGCAAAACAGAACCATTCCCGTCTCCCTATAAAAACCCCCTTCGAAAGCATTCGAAATCGCATCAAAAGCTCCGTAACTTTGCTCCTCTAAGCTCTCCACATGTCTTACTTCCATTACCAATCCTCAACCTCCATAAACAAACCCTGGTTTCCTCTCAAAACCCTCGACAAAACCGACATACAAAACTGAGAATCAGTTTGATTGTCCTCCTTTCAACCCTTCGTTCAACCATCAAACCTCCATTAAAACTCGAGTTTCTTTCTCCTAATTAACCATATAACATCAATATACACCTTAGACAAATATTCACGAGCCAAATTGACCTTGAGAGCACACGAATCCCTTCGAAAACCAGAGTGTCATACACTCCATTTTCCCGGCTTTTCCTATCTTTCCAATTCTGTTTGTGCTTGTTTTTCGTGAGCCAAATTGACCTTGAGAGCACACGAATCCCTTTGAACAAGCTTGTTTTTTTTTTAAGATATCTGTTCTAATCTCTTTCTAGTTTTCAAAACATCTTTCAAATCTAATTTTCATCGAGAAACGAGTGAGAAATTGCAGTTTGAAAGTTGTTGTCCAGGTTTACCAAAAAACGTGTTGTTGCTTTGTTGCTTCGTCGACGACGACCCCTTGAGATAAAATTTACGATCGATTACGACCCAAGATGGTGTCAACGATACATGTAGGTTTAGGGTGCATAAAAGTCTCTGCTTTCTTCCTTTTAATTCCGTCTTTAATTATGTTTATTACATCGTATTATTATCGTATAAATTGTTAATTATGAAATAATTAGTAGAGATAGGAGTATGAGTTAAAGTGCTAATTTGAATACCCGCATTAACTTGAGTTGGGAAAAGAAAGCCGCTAGATTAGTCGGTCATTTCCCCTTCTCATTACATATCCTCGTATTCAGATTTGGACAGAACTAAACCAACTAATTTGTTTTGATAAACGATATTTATTGTATCTTGTTGTTGTTGAATGAAGGAGAACGAAATTAGTAGTATGGATGTGCCGATGAATGGCCTTTGTATGTTGGATTTGTCTTCTGTTACGATAAGAATTATTCTATGTTTATCGCATGACGAATTTAACATGTTTGATTGATTTAATTGATTTAATCTTATTTAAATTAGTTTGATTTGAGCATGATGATTAAATTTATGAACTACACTTGTCTTAATTTGTTAAAGTTTATGTCTTTGATTATTAAAGCATGTTAATTTGATTATATTATCATGTTTTATTTAATTAATTCACATGTTTGTTAATCTATCTTATGCTAAAGAGTAAGAATATCTCTTTCCTTCCTCTCTTTGTTTGTTTCTTGCTAGAATAGCTAAATGAAGTGCATATGCTAAAATAACTTGACGAGTTAAATGCATTAAATCGACATAGAATGAAATTCATATGTTAGGGTTTAAAACAATGATTGCATACTCGCATGAGATACGTATCCAAAATAGCCATCGTTTTATTTAGTAGAGACCGTTATAGTTATGGGCGGGGTTGGGTGTTAATTAATGAAATTAAAATAAATTTTCCAACACGTAATCTCACAAAACTTAAAATCTCTACAATTTGGTTTCTAAATTGCATTTAAAAATTTACTGGGGACTCTTTCAAAATCAAAAGTGTTTAATATGAAATAATAAACCTAAAGTGGATGTAAATTTCCTTGTCCACACACCCTAACCAGTTTTGATAAGAACAATTGCATGAGCATTTTTGCATGCATTGGCTCTCCTCCCTCTCTCTACCCACCGGTTTTTCCCCTTCCCTTAAAATAAGAATTGTTCTTATTTTACATATTCATTCTTACACAATTTCACTTCTTACTCTTCTTTCCTTTTCTCTCTAAAATAAAATTTTAGAAAAGAAAATTAAATTGTTCAAGATCTTATATTTAGATTACTAAAAATAGTAATAGAAATAATAATAAGATTAATTTGAACTTTGAAGGTCTCTAATTTAATATATCTAGTTAATATATAAATTAGAATTAAGAGTTTGTCTTGGTGCAATTGAAAGGAGGATCTCACAATATTGAGACAAGGAGGATCATCCATATATTTTAAGCTCAAGAACAAGTAGGAAAGGAGTTCTTGCTTGTGCCCTTAAAATCCGATTTCCATATTGTAAGAAGCATTCTTCTGATCTTTGTTTTATATTTTATTATGCATGCATAAGATCATCATATTTAATTAATGAGTAATTAGATATAAAATTAAAGAGTTTAATTTGAGGGTTTATGAATCCTTTCAAAAAAAACGTATAAAGGATGTCCCCTAATGACGGATTAAGGCCCCTATTTATAATAAAATAGGGACATAACGTAAAAGTCCAAGAGGAGGTCAACCCCGATCGGGGTTGCCAGCCCCGATCGGGGGCGTAGTAATCCGGGCATTTTCACTTAACTTCTTGATTAAATGTTGAGGGAATCCAATGTTTGTGATAAATTCAATCTTTAAGCCTCCGGTTAATGCTTCATAATACTACCTAAGAGCATCCAAAGGAGCATCCTATGCTTAGTATTCTCTTCATAAATTTGGACTTCTTTTAGGCTCTTTTGTAAGATCATTTTGCATTATCAATCCATATCCCATACACTCTTGCTTGGGCTTGGAAACACACTCTTCCATGATCATGCTTGGTCCTTGTCATTCCCATAATTTCCTACCATGGTCCATCTTGCTTCCACTTAGTTTAGTGAACTTGGTGCTTGCTAAAATGACGGGAAAAAGCATCCAAGTGCTTCATTCCTACAAAATGCAATAAAATACAAGCAACACACCAAGAACACAAGATTAGCTCACAAATATACTAATTAAAGTATGATATACAATCAAAACCAAGCTAAAATGAGGCGTAAAAGTATATATAAAATGAACACATCAAACTCCCCCAAGCTAAACTCTTGCTTGTCCCCAAGCAAGAAACCATGTCCCATCAATTTCAAAATCCTAAAACAAGCTAAGCATAATGATTCATAACCCGAGACAACATGGGAAAAAGGAATAATGCAAAAACATGGATGAGATTTACATGACGGCGGTAGCATGAAAGACTTTGAACGAACCATTAAGATCTTGCATGATCTTTTGACTAATGGACTCTCACGATGCACTCAAACTCATTGTATGTGAAATGACATTTTGTGTGAAAACACTCACTAATCCTCGACTCATGAGAATGTGCCTGCAATATGATATGGTAATCATTTCAAAACCACAAGTCAAAACATTCAAATACTAGCATGAAAAAGAAGCCATATGGGTAAGAAGAAGGCAAATAACTAATGGGTAAGAAGGGGGAATAAATGTTTTATGGTATGTGGAGCTAAGTCAAGGTAGTAACAACCATATGCAAGGATGCTCAATTCCCAAAAATTCCGACACAAATCATACGAATGCTCTCCTAAATATTTGAATAAGACATGAGAGCTTTCTTACACTAACTTCTTCTTCTCTTTTTTCAAATCAAATCACACTTTTTTTTTTTTTTCATTTCATGCTTTTTTCTTCTTTTTTTTCATCTTTTCTTTTCTTTCTTTTTTCATCATTTTTCATTTTTTCCAATTCTTTCTCTTTCATTTTTTCCTTTTTCTCATTTCTTCTTCAAAAGCATTAAGACCAAGCTCACAATGATATTTCAAGATAAAACAAATGCCAAATGAGCATCCAAACACAACTAATCAAAGCTACTAGCTCAACAAGGTAGACAATTTTTATATGTAGCTAGGGATCAATTTTGTGAAGGGGTTCAAAAAGGCAAATTTAATCATGTGAATGGCTCCAAAATGCTAACAACAAATGAATGCATTCTTATAAACAGATGAAATCAAGACCATACTTATGCGTTATTGATATAACACACTTCACAAGGATACCTACACTCACCTAAGAGAGATCGGATATCGATGCATCGGTCCAAAGAGGTTCTACCTTACCACTTTGTAGCTTGCCAATAGTCAAGATCAGGCCTATTCGGTTCATTTTCCATCTCCCACATACTATGTCAAGATATTCCCATGTAGCAATTATCCCATCATATAAGAATAAATCATTTTCTATAAGCTATCATTAGGATAAGCAAGAGGGAAAGTACGCTAAAAACAAGCAAAAACACACAATTTCTCTCAAAATTTTCAATTTTTTCTACATGCAATTACACTACAATGCAAATACACTTCCCCCTCCCCCCCCCCAAGGTAAACACAACATTGTCCTCAACGTGCCAATAATTAAAGCTCCCAACAATACCATAAAAATGGCTCAAAGCACATAAACAAGAAGGACAAGTGGTCATATTTAATCGGTTGCGAGAAAATAAACTAAAGTGCAAAGCAAAGAAAACTTACTAGACTAGCTAGCCTCCCTCAAGCTAGTATGTATACGGGGGACTCTTCCTTTCATCATTCATTCAAGAAAAGGGCCAAAAGTTAAACCCCTTCCTACCTTTCTTCTTACCATTACCACTTCTGGATGCTTCACTTTGATGACCACTTCCACTAGAATCATCCCCTTGAAGAGGAGTGACATATTCACCAATGTTACGGCCACTACTAAGTCCATCTCCATAACTACTATAACCACCATAGCCACCATACCTTCGATATCCTCCATTAAATTCCTCAACTCCATAATCCGAACCACAAAAATCCGGACCGGGAGCATATGTAGTATAAGTACCTACATCATGGTTAGAAGGGGGAGAAGGAGGAGGAAATCCACCCGGGGAATAGGTGTAAAATGAAGGGTGTGGCCCTTCGGGTCGAATTACTCCTTGTCTAGCAAAATGATCATATATGGGATGCAATGCAAGTCTTTATTCATCACGAATAGTATTAATATTTAAGCTTTAGTCTCGCGTCATATCCATCATTCCTAGACTACAGGTGGAATGGCGTACTTGAGAGGGTTGACCTCTCTCACGCCGCTCAATGGTGATAGGTGCCTCACCTCGTAGAGGTAAATGATAAATAGTAGGGGTAAAGGGGGAACTCCCATGATAAGGCTTGGTATGGACTAAGGCCTTGATTTCTTTTTTCTCTTCCGGTAAACTAAGTTAATCTTGACTACCAATTTTCCAAACCATCTTAGGATAAGAATCCCTAAACCAATTGCAAGATAGGAAGTATTCATAGTCAAGTCCAACCCCTTTTTCCCTAGTGACAAGTAATGGTCTCAAGTCGGTGGTCTCTTGGTTAAAGCGGCATAAGTGGTGAGCAATTTTAGTAACCAATTCTCCTAAGACAATTGAACTATTTTTTGGGTTACATTGCTTTGTCAAATGTACCGCAAAGTGGTAAGGGATGTTTATCCCCCATTTATCATCACCATTGACATTAAGAAAGGCACCCAAAATCTCAACCTCTATTTTCCTCACCGAATGAGGCTCATTTCTCCCAAAGAATGTCCACCCCATAAACCTTTGCCAAACACGAATGTTGGGGTAGTGAATATATTGATGAGGGACATGGTCCCAATCTTTAAAAGCGAGGTGGGAAATGGAATTCCATTTAATAACCGGGTTGTAAGAGTCGGGTGATACAACGGGAAAGTTTTGATGAGGCAATTGGAAAATGTTAGCAAATTCCGCTAGGTCCAATTTATGTTCATTATTAAATAACCTAATAGTTACGAAATGTATAAAACCTTCCCTTTTCGACCTATGAAATTCAAAAGAGCTCAAGAACTCAAGTGTGAGTTTGGGAAAGCTCTTATAGTCCATGGTGTAACAATGTTTCATACCAAGGTTCTTAAACAATACCGTAACATTCTTTTTTATAACAATATTGTTTAAAGAAGCTTGGTTAATGAACTTAGAGGGGTTCATACCTTTGTTGCGTAAGATGACCCAATTGTCCCATTGTTGTTTACAGTTAAAGATCACTCCGGGAAATTGCGGATCGTGCCACTCCGATGTCTCTTGCATTTGAACATCCTCCGCAGCCCGGGAGGATTCCGCATCACCTCTTCTCCTTTTAAAGCACCTTAGGTATGAGCTTTTCTTGGAGCCAATTTTCTGAAATTTTAAGACAAAAATTCATCTTAAGGCAAACCAAAATCCATTTAAATAGGCATAATAGAACAAATTAGTGAACTAATTCATCCTAAAAGCATTAATAGAACATAATTTAATCAATTTCTAGCAAAAACAAGCACAAAATCAATTTCCCCCAATTTGAGTTAGGGTTTGATAAACTTGATTAAATTGGTTATAATGGATGAAATCAAAGAGAAAAGAGAGAAATACTTACTTAATGATGATAAATGATGAATGAATCTTGCAAAATGATGAAGAAAGTAGTGTATTGGAGAATTTTAGTGAAGAAATATGAAGAAAAGTGATAGAGGAACGTAGCGGAAATACCGTCGGGTTGATAGAGTGATAAAATGAGGATTTTGCTTTACCCGTGTAAAGAAAACAGCTGCCAAAAAAATATAAAACCACCACCCCGATCGGGGCTGGCAACCCCGATTGGGGTTGACCGTCTTTTGCTGTTGACTTTTCCTCTAATCCGTAATGTTTAATTCCGTCCCGTTATTGAAAGTTACGTCCCTGATGCGTGCATTTTATATAGGCATTTTGTATTTCATTTGCATGCATTCCTATGCATATTTAGTAGTGTTTAGCCACAAATGTCCCCCGAATAATCTACTTTGATTTGTCTTGTATTATTTACAGATATGAACCGGAGATGAGTGTAATCAAGCCTAAAACATGTCCCTATGCATGCATTTAGGGGATGAGTTGAGTCAGAGCTTGGAGACTAATATTTTGAGATGCGCATAGAAGTAGGGAAGCTTAGCGAGCAAGGGAAGAGTTTCAAATTAATAGTTCCTACTTTGAAAATCCATATCTCGAGTTCTACAACTGATACTCAATTTATTAAAACTGGAGAAGAAATATTATCCTCTTAGCTTTCCAACGCCACCGAAAACGCTCTATTTGCCCAAGTAACGAAAAAATGGCGGTCGTTTGAAGTTCAATGCGCGAAGCAGGAATTACGCGCTGGAAACCACTTGATCGAGTACTATAGTGCTCGATCGAGTACTTAATGTCCTCGATGGAGAGGTGCCTTTTTTATAGTGATCGATCGAGTACTTTTTGTCCTCGATTGAGAGGTTTTTGCTAGGAGTTACTCGATCGAGGAGTTTTAATGTGCTCAATCGAGTACTTTTCTATCTAACGCAAGATTTTAATATCTTGTTATCGTATTAGGTTAAATAAATATCTCTCCTATAAATAGGAGAGACTTAATTAGGTTTTATCATCTTTTGATATCACTTTTTTTTTCTGCTTTTTATATTTTTCGACGTTACACTGCTCTTAATTTTTCGGATCTCGTTTTATGTAATTTTTCTCTTACTCTCCTTCTATTCAATCTATTTCTCTTTTGTACATCTCTTATTATTATGTTTGTTCTTGCTTTATCTCTCTGTATTGCTTTATTCATTATTATGCATAGCTAGATTCCTTGTGCTAGGGTATAGGGGAGCCATGGTAATTAGGGAATCATGAATAGGTGATTAGGATTTAGTGCAAATTAGATCTATGTTGTTAATCATTGCATTTAATAGCGATTAGTTGTTTGAGTCGACGCATTTAGCTAATTGATTCAGTACACCCTGACCTAGATCGAGAGATTGGAAGGGGTAAGACTTGCAATGAACATTAGGGCATGCTAATGAGGGTGAAAGCTAAGTTAGTATTGTTTTAAGGCGAATAGTGAACTGAGAGGACCTTTTCACTACCCTGCAGACCGAGTTTATGCCGACCTTTGACTCTAGTTTTGGACACCTAGAAAACCATGGTGAACCAACAATCCTAGCACTTTTCTCTCTTATTTGATCACAACTTTCTTTTACCGCAATTTTAGTTTAGTATTTCAAACAAACAACCCAATGACCTTAGACAGACCGAATAACAGGTCGATAGTGACCGCCTCCCTGTGGATACGATACCTGACTTACCTCTACTGCATTAGTAGAGCCATTTGGTTTTATTTTTGATAGGGTTGCGACAGCCGTGTCAGTCCCCGAACGGGGTTTTGTATGGAGAAGCGTGAATTTTCTCCTTTAAGCCTCCTTTTCTTCACTTTTCACCTATAAATCAGAAAACAAAACACCGTCAAGTCTAGTAATTTATTTCTAATTCTACGAAAAATAGTAAATTGCGGAAAATTAAAAACAAAAATAAATAAAAGCAAATAAAAAGCTTGGGTTGCCTCCCAAGAAGCGTTGGTTTAACGTCCTGCACGACGTAAGAAGCTTATTTGATCAACTTTCATTATTGAGCTCGCCACCATCCGATCTTCCTTTCATAGCTCTTTTTGCATTCCGCGTCCATTTGAAATTTTTCCAAGAAAATTCCCCTTTCCTTTTGGCACTTTTAGCATTAGTGCCCTTAGCATCGTCACCTACAAAACAATCAACACCAATATCTTCCTCCAACGGATCCATCAGTAAGGATCCAAGTGTAGTAGAGGCATTAGAAGAGTCAACAGTGCTAAATAAATAACAAGACTCTTGCAACATTGGGCTTCTAATGGTGTTGTTTTTGCTAAAGGTAACCCGGTCATCACCCACCTCCAACGTCAACTTCCCATTTTTCACATCGATTAACGCACCCGCAGTGTGTAAAAATGGCCTCCCCAATATAATTGGGGTTTGTAAGTCCTCGGCCATATCAAGTATGAGGAAATAAACGAGTATGAAAAACTTGCCAACTTTGACGGGCACATCTTCTAAGACACCTAAAGGTCACTTTACAGAACGGTCTGCCATTTGCAAAGTAATAATAGTGCATTTTAAAGCACTGATGTGACCATTATTTGAGCATATTTAGTCCCCGAATTAGCCTTGTTCCCATGCATTTTAGTGCCTATTTAGGTCATTTATTGTCTCTAGTCCTTTGTTTTGCATATTCTTTGAGGTTTTGTCCCCTTGGTAGGAAAGGAGTGCAAACCTAGCATTTTCATGGCAAAATAGAGCTAAATTGATTGAATTCAATGACCAAGCATAAAAGAGAAGACAAGACTAGAAGGCCTTTGTACATATTGTAGTAGTTGGGAAATGATGAGAAAAGATCCTTGCATCTCCGACAAGATCCCCGAGGATTGTTGGAAGAAGGAAGAAGAAAAGAAGAAAGGAAGAGGCTGGCCCAGAATCCGAGTGGATTGCCCTCGGGACGCCCGTCCAAGACCAGGAATCCGAGCGTCTTTGCCAGAGGGACGCCCGTCCAAGACCAGGAATCCGAGCGTCTTTGCCAGAGGGATGCCCGTCCAAAAACACCACAATTCGCCCGTCCAGCCAGACAATCCGCTCGTCCCGTGCCTTGGACGCTCGGATTGTGTTACGGCAACTTTCCATTCTCTCCTTGTTCTATGAAGGATGCGCATATCTCGGAAAGACCGACAAAAAGGAGACTCGCATATATTTTGAGAGGAGCGATTGCTCAAGGACTTAATCGTCATTTAAGCCCTTAGTAAACCCTAATTTGTGTACCTAATCCCCACTATAAATACCCCATTAGTCTAATTACATAATCATGTTCTTCTTATCAATCTTTAGTGTAGTTTATAACATTCTAATCTCTTCTTAATCTTGTAATCAACTTTTAATCAATTCTTAATACAAATCTCATTTCCTTAATCTCTCTTTTGTTCATCTTTTATTTTGGGTAATTGAAGATTATTTGGGTTATTATTGGGAGATTGATAACCTTCCATCAATCATCAAGTACTTCTATTATTCTTTGCTTTATTATTGGAATCATTAGTAGGTATAATTCTCTTAATCCCTTTTTAATTATTGTTAATCATCTTCATTTATTCATCATGTTTTACTTTGTTGGTATGATTGACAACCTTGCTAGCATGTTCAACATGATAATGAGTGAGTAGTTTCCTTAACTAGGGTTAATGGGTAATTAGGGGAAACCAACATGGGGGATGATTCATGCTTAATTTAATATGTTTTCATAGTTTATTTGCTTGCTTGTTGTGATCTCAACTTATGCACATGTTATGTTTGATGAAATGCGAGCCTATGAATCCTTGCATTTTTTACCCATCACTTACCTTTTCAATGAGACTTGTAAGACATAAACCAACTCGAGTCTCATTAGACCATGCATATAGTTGAGTAGGGAAGATTAAGTCGACTTGTAGGTGTTGTACAATATAATCGATTCGGCTCCGGGACCCAAACTTTCCTAGGATTGTAAGATATAAACCAACTCGATCCATCACAACAATAATTGCTTGCTTTAATTTGAGAATATGTTTGTATGATCAATTCCCATGAATCCCCTATGACCCCATGACACCCTAGTGCCTTTTATCAATTGTTTACACCCCTTTTTAATCATCTTATTTGTTTACTTTCATTGCTATTTAGTTTAGTGATTTTCTATTCCAACCCCAAATTGTGACACCCCTAGACACCGCTACTTACAATTGAAAATATTACTTCAATACCCGTCCCTTGGGATCCGACCTTTACTTGCCTCTTTACTAATAGTAGAGTTGTTTGTGGAGATAGAAATTTTGTTTTGGTCTAGGTGCTCCTAACGACAAGTACCGAAAACTAAACCTCTCAAGAGGGACCGACCAAGCACCCATGTTAAATTTTTCACAAATTGAATAGGGCATGACACTTACACTAGCACCTAGGTTTCAAAGGGCCTTATCAATGGTATATGTGCCTATAGTGCAAGGAATAGAATAACTACCGGGGTCCTTAAGTTTCGGGGGAGACTTGTTTTGTAAGAGTGCACTACACTATTCGGTGAAAGCAATGGTCTCAACCTCATTGAAGGATCGCTTCTTGGAGAGGATTTCCTTCATAAACTTTGAGTAGGAAGTGACTTGGGTAAGCAATTCTATAAATGGAACGGCAACTTGTAAATTCTTAACAAGTTCCAAGAATTACCAAACTTACTCTCTTCCTTGTGCTTTGCTATACGGTGGGGAAACAACACTTGAGTTTCAACAATTTCCTTTGGAGGAGCATCCTCCACATCTTTCTCTTTCTCTTTCTCAACCTCAATAAGAGCATCCACCTTCTTAGAAACGACATCACCCTCCTTAGCATTAGGAGAGACCTCTTGCTCAACAATCACCTCATTACTCTCTTTGGTACTAAGCTTACTCTTTCTCTTAAGCATCAATAAGCGATGAGGAAATGGCACAGAATCCCTAATAGGAGGTTCTTCACTAGCCTTCTTTTTGGCATCTACCCCAAGCTTAGACTTTTTAATAACCACTTCATCATCCAAAGTTATGGATGGCCCATCATAGTTTGTACCACTTCTCAAAGAAATAGCATTAACGGTCTCATGTGGTTGCGTACCTTGGGGCGGTAGTTGGCCGGTCTTCCTTGAAGAGCTAGATGCGGCTAGTTGAGCCATTTGTTGCTATAACATCTTGATTGCGGCATTGTGAGCTTGATCACTCTTTTTGAATTGAGCCAACAATTCCCTTTGCATTTGTACCATCAAAGCTTCAAGTTTTCCCCCTCCTTGGTTATTTTGTTGGCCATTTTTTGGTGGTGGAACTTGACTTTGTTGGTAATTTTGTTGAGGTGGTCTTTATTGTTGGTTTTGAAAACCCGGTGGATGATTATACTTTGAATGATTCATGTGGTGCCCCTGAGGTTTGGCTTAATTCACGTGGTACCCCTCCTTTTAGGAATGTGCACATGGTGCCCCAAAATTTTCATTTTAGTGCACCATCTGCCCCTTTTTTTTTTCTGTTATGACGGCGTTAAATCTTTGTCTTTTTCCACCTCATATCTTTACTTTCCCCCTCATTTCCCTCACAAACCAATAAACAATACTCTCTCCCTCTCTCTCATTTCCCCACTGCCCACCAATCACCATCATTGATGAACAAGAAATTACTTTCCTCTCTCTCACTTCTCCACAAAATCCTTTCTTCCTTCGTTTTCCCTTCAATCTCCATAGTTACTTCCATCAGACTTCCCCAAATTTAACCATCCACCACCATTCTCGCACAAAAGTTGTTCGCGATAAATTACTTCTCTTTATCATTGTTCATTCTCTTTCTCCCTTTATTCCTGTAATCTCTTAACTTATTTTTCCTAATTATCATTTCCATTTTATTTCCTTTCTAACAATGAAGAAGAACTCCAAATTATGCTCCTATTGAAAATGTCAGATGATGAACCAATGAAATGGGAAAATATGATGATGAAGAATGGCGAAAATGGTGAACAATGAATCTCAATCTGCATTAAATAGGTGGTTTTTTGCTTTTATTGAAATCCACTCTCGGAATTATTAGACTATTTCAAGGATCTGGGCATTTTGGGAATTACATTTGAAGAACTAGGTGGTGCAAGTATGTGGCGACGGAGAACGGTGTTGCTGCTCTCAGGTGGTTGTCGTCGATGGGGCGGATTAGAGGAGACTTGTCGTCGTGGTGCGGTGGCTGTTGGTGAATTGGACTCGGTTTTTGATTCTGAGTTCAGTATTGAAGATAGAGATGGTGAATGCAGGTGGCGTTAATTAAGCCATGGTGATTGTGAGATGATGATACTGTTGCTGGTGCGCCGACTCGAACTACGGTGACTCGGTTGGTGTTTGATTGGTGAGGTGAGGCAGTTGAATTGGTGATTAGTTGAATTGGTGATTGATGTCGCGGGCCAAGAACTCTGAACTATGGTGGTGAATTTGGCGGTTGTTAATGGAGTTTATGGAATTATAGATGAATTGTTGTAGTGTGAAATTGAATTGTTGTGGATAAAATGATAAAAAAAGGAAGATAGGTTGTTCGGGAGACCGACTCAAAAAAGAGAGAGTTGTAAGAAGAAAAAAGGAAGATTTTGAGGGAAAAAGAAGAAGTGTTTTGTAAGGAGAAAGGTGAAGATGGCAAGGGAGTTATATAGTACACTGTTAGTGTTAGTGTGTTAACGGCGTTATAATAGTAAAAAAGAAAAGGGTATATGGTGCACTAAACTGAAAATTTAGGGGCACCATGTGCACATTCCTAAAAGCACGGGTACCACGTCAATTAAGCCAAACCTCAGGGGCACCATGTGAATTATCCCTTATACTTTTGTTGTTGAGGGACAAAGTTATTTTGTGGTTGGGGCACAAAATTTTATTGGGGATGAGGGTTTAGCACATTGTTGCTTGTGTAAGAAAAGTTTGGATGGAATTTTGAGTTCTGGTTGTATGTATTTGAAAATGTACCCGATGGATAAGAACTTTATCTAAAAGTTAATAAGCACATACCTCCTCCATAGTAGCTTGGCAATGAGTGGCATAATGACCAGCACCCCCGCAACCTTCACAAACAATGATTTGGCTAGTAGAGGACATCACATTGAGTTGTTGAAGAGAATTCCTAGTATCTCGTTCTTCCAATTGTTGTTGGAGTAAGGCAATTTGAGCCAACAAAATGGAAATATTGGGAGATTCTTCTTTACCTTTGAGTGGCACACTTCGGGAATTGGCATATTGCGCGTCATAGATCGCCATGGATTCGATTGTGGCATGAGCAATATCGGTGTCAATTTGATCAAACCGCCCATTGTTGGTGGAATAAAGAATCCTTCGCGACTTGGCACAACATCCATTGTAGAATGGTATAGCGAGGAACCAAGCATCCAACCCATGTTGTGGGCATTGTCTTTGTAGCTCCTTGTACCTCTCCCAAGCTTCATATAAGCTCTCAAGAGCTTGTTTATAGAATCCGGTGATTTGGCTCCTCAAGGTTTGAGTTATCTCCGGTGGAAAAAAAACTTTTGACAGAAAGCAAGAGCCAATGTCTCCCAATTTGTGATCCCCATGGCGGTGCGATCAAGGCTATTGATCCATAGCTTTGCCTTGTCCTTTAAAGAGAAAGGGAAAAGTATTTCCCTAATTTGGGCTTGAGTGGCGCCCGTTTGCCGAATCATGAAGCAATAATCGCAAACGTTTTGCACATGCAAGTTGGGATCCTCCAAAGGACTTCCCCCAAATTGCACTTTTAACCACGACCTCGTTCGAGTTTCACCTCTAAGGATCACAAAGACACAAGTGTCCTAGTTTTCCCCAGCGGAGTCGCCAATCTGTGGACATGGGCCACAAGCCGGTCTGTGGGCAAGAAACACCTACCGGTCCGTAGTCACGGGCCACCTGCATGCCAAGCCAAGTTGTGGACATGCAGCGGTCTTTTGAAAGCCACGCTCGGCGGCGTAAAAATGCTTTCCACTGGATCGCTTTAGATCTGTCGGTTTCGTCTCGGCAAAGGCCACGAAACGATGTAGAGATGTTCGAAGTCTCCACCAAGCATTTGTGGAATACCTGGAACCCGTCTGAATCAACTTTACACCTAGGTTAATCAAGGCAAAAAGCGGTGCTTAACATAGGTACTAAAGATAAGGACTCGTCCCCCTTTTAGCATTCTATGCCTAAAATGACTCTCGTACGCCCTGGATAAGGCCATCCACTATCCAAAGGTTCTGAGTAAGGGGTGAAGGTACGTATTGGGAAGCCCTTTAATCGGACACCCAATCCCGCCCGCGTTAATTAGCGGCCTCTACTGATCAATCGTGGTTGTTTAAGTGCAAGAGTTGATAAAACGGTTTAAATGCATGAATGCGCAGCCAAAAGCTTAACCTAACATGTGAAGATTTCCTAAGTCGGTTTGTTTATCCAAATATCAAGAAAATGATGTCGAGTTAGATTTAGATTGATTTTCATGTGAAAACGGAAATTAAACATCCATTTACCAAATTCGGGTTATGATTCTTAACACGATCCATTATTTGAAAAAGGGTGTCAAATGACAAAGTGTAAAAACATAAGCTTGTCAATCTGATCCATCATGTATTCGGATTAACCGTAATCGGAATCATCCTAGACAAATACTAAAACGAGCAAGAATAGTGCCAGGCAGCCTCATTAAGGCGCGAGCCTATTGGCGAGGGAAGGGGCTCTGCCCAAGTTTCAAAATATGAAAACACACGGCCTCTTGGGGCGCGAGTCAGACGACGACCCAAGGGCCGTCTCCTGGTTGTTAAAAAGGTTGTTTAAAACCGTTTTTTTTTGTGATTAATGATTTGAAAGTATGATTTTCGTGACTCGGAATAATTACTATTATGTTAGTAATATTCTTTGTCGTATTTGCAAGTTTGAAAGGCATAGTAAAATGTGTAAAAGGAAAATGTTTGATTTGAACTAATTATGTTAAGTTCAATTATTTGTAATTAGTCAAGTTTGTCATCGTACTCGGGTTAAACCGACATGGTATAAAGAACCAAGGATGATTATGAATTATGACTAATATGTTTGCAAATGTAAATAAATGAGAAAGATGCTAAGTAAAATAAAAGGGGGTTAAAATACCCTTTAATTTGCAATTAACCAATAATATCATCGAGTCACGGAATAAACCGTCATGGTATAAAGAACCAAGGATGATTTTTATGATGGTCAAAATATGTTTATCATAGAAATGAATTAAAATGGTAAATAAAAGAAAAGAATTTCCTTTAAAATGTAATTAACCAATTAATATCACCGAGTCACGGATTAAACCGCCATGGTATATGGAACCAAGGGTGATTATAATTTATGGCTAAAAAGTTTGTCATAAAAATGATTCGAAACATTTGAAATGCTAAAAACCCATTAAAAATAAAAAATGAAATAAAGAGGAAAGACGAGAACAAACATGGCTGGATTAAGGCCTGAGAGGGCATTGAGGCACGAGCCTCCTTGCTATACAAGCAGCCCTTGTGGCCAAAATCCAGTTTTGGCTCGTCTAACCTATATTTGAATCGTGTTATGCATTGTTCATGCTTATAAACTAATGAAAACAGTAAAGATATGAAATAAATGAGTGTTTTACACCCTCAAACTTACGTGTATTGATGTTTGCGACGTAGACGACTTTAGAGACGGTTTTCTCGTAGCGACTACTCACGATCAAACAAGTTTAAAAGTGTGCCTTAAAAAAGGATTTTGTTTTGAATATGAGTTGAAAATATGTTAATTAAAACATGTTGATTGATGAATTGAGTTGGTCGAATGGTTCGGTCGAATGCACGGCGACGGTACCAAACAAAATGTGTAAGGCTTGTGTTTACGATCAGAAGGTCGTAAACACGGGTCGATTTTGTGACTTAGGAAGTCGATTCTAGAAGTTTAAGGGAGAGGTGAAGGGGCGGACGTGTTAGGTTTAATTACCTATTATTAGACTCCTCTAATAGTGAACTAATTAACTTCTTAATTATTTGTTCTTTAGATCTAGTGCATGCATAACAAAATATGAGATTTATAAGAAAAACAATGTCCCTTACATTATAGATTGGTTCGAAATAATGGGCACAAATAAGGTCGCCTTCCTTATTTGTTCTTGAACTTAAAATGTTGGATGATCCTCCAAAAATCTCAATGTAGCGATTCTCCTTTCGATTGCACCTAAGATTTAACCCAAAAATTTCTACTAATATTAACTAGATATCTAGTAGAAATGCTCCCTTAATATTACTAATATTTCTAGTATTACTACTACTAGTAATAGTTGGAGAGTATTAGTATTTGAGAGTTGTATGAGGATTTTTGCATGTGAGGAAAAATGAGCACAAAACAAGCATAAGCTAGAGAGAAAAAATGAGCAACAAGTGCTCTCTTTTGAAGAGCAAAAACCGGTGCTCTCCTAACATGAGGGAATCTTTTTCCTCTTATGTTACTTGTTTGTATAGCATAGGTAGAGTGTTGTAAGTAGTAGGATGATTAAAGCGTATGTGTTATGTCACTATCATACTCTTTTCAACCAAAATAAACAAGACAAAAGGAGCATCTTTTGCTCTTCTTTGGCCGGCTATATGGAGCCTTTTAGGTCCATTTTTGCCTTTTGTTATTTTTCCCACAAATGCTTATAAGTCATATGTTTAACTATCTTACATAATTAATTATTAATGTAATCATTTAACAATTAAATATTACAATTAATAGTATAATATACACTCCACTTTTCAGTAGTATACTACCATTATATCAATATATAATGGGTCTTACAATTGCTAGTTAGTTAAAATTACAACTCTTTGTAACTTTAAATAACCAATTACCTCTACCTCAAAACTTATATAAAACCGCAACTAATTTATTAACTTAACATTTAATTACTAAATTAAATCTTATTATATCATATTACAATAAAATGTAAAATTCAACTCACATAATTAAGGAATTAATTAATCTGTATCATATACAATTAATTAAATATCTATTTGGGCCTCATCCTATAGGTGTAACCTAACGGGATCAACTGACCACCACCGTCATATGACAGTAATGTCAAACTCTAGTTAGCCAATCATTACCGATTAATGTTGATCAGTTGACTATAAAATGAATCATCCCTTTCGTATTCTTATTATGAGATTTATTAATGTGATCGCACTATTGTTGAGGACACTTACTCCAACAATCTCCCACTTGTCCGATACAAGTGTGCGTCGCCAATTCTCTTGTCCTATTACAATCTCCCACTCAATGCAAGGTGTCTCGCACGTCGTACTTGCACTTGATCATATCCTGAGTGGTTTCCTCGATCTGGAGTGTAACTATCTGACCGGAATTATCTACCATAGATACTTTCCGAGCGTGGCCACGCATTTCTAGTTCACTACTCCTCGAGTGGCCTTGAGATTTCAAACAACCCTGACAAGGGGTGGACAATTCCTATCGCACTATTCCATTTGTTCAGCCACAGTTCATCATAACCCAAAATATACCCATTTGACCTCATTTACGATAGTCGTAGAGCATAAATCAAAGCTAATCAGAGATTTGTGCCAACTTGGACGAATAGTCTCTAGTCAAAAGAATTGACTCATAAGAATACTATAGCAGCTCCTACCACGACCAGGCTTTATGAATTACCGGAATTCTAAAAGCAGTCACTAATCGACAGAGTGTCTCATACAGTCTGTCTATGTGATCGACTTGTCATCCCGTATGACTCTATGGTACTTGAACTTGCCATCAATAGCATCACACTCTAGTCACTTCGAGACGTCACCTCATATAAGTCACTAGGGGTGAATACCATGTCAATCCAGTTCACTTTAATGAGGTTCAATTTGTTTCTACAACCCATTTGAATTTAACAAAGTAATGGGTGAGTTTAATAAAACTCAAACGATAAATGCGATTATCACATATGAATAGTCAATACACTATTACTACTTCATATCTTATAATATTTAGTGTACCTTTTACACTAGTCGAAATGCAATAAAAGCTTGGGAAGTGGATATATCCTATATCCAAATATTCCAACTTTATCAATTGCTATTTCCTTCAATTCAATGTTATTTCTAATAACTTGAATTTATCTCTAAGTATTTGTCTAGTCTTCTTACTAGACTTGGAATCTTTAACTTGAAAGATGCTCCCACTGTTATCACATAACATGTGATAAAGTCATTTGTAGAGGGATTCACCCTTATTCCCTATGTTGACCATTTTATCACAATTTACTTAGATTCCTTTTGTAGAATTTGCAATGTGCGAAACTAAAAAACTTTTCTAGTCTCTTACTCCTAAGTCAATAAGACATCCTAGGATTTCAACAAATCCCTTTTGGTTTGGAAACTAAATTTTGTGCAACCCTTCAACACATAACTTAGTTTATCATCCAAACATATGAAAGAATCCTTAATTCTTCTCAAGAATCTCAAGGATGTTCTTTAAGGCTTTCACAAGCCATATCATGGGAATTATCTTGTTATTGACTTACCATGCTCTAGGCATATGTCACATCATGGCATGTCCGTCTGTTGGCATGCATGATCATTCTAATGGCAGAAACATTATAAATCGATTTCATGTAATCAACAACTTAATAGGTTCAGTGAACGACTATGACTCCATCACAGTAATTCCACTTTCATCATCATGAATAACCCATTAAACCTTGTTGATATTAAACAGATACCAAAAGATCTTATCATCATAAGACTCACAATTCTATGCCAATATTCTCTCTCATAGATTCAAAAATATAGAATATTTAGCATCCCTTTCCAAGTCTCCAATCACTCTTTCACAGAAGAGAGCATTGGTACATTATTCTCAATAAGTAACATGTTATCAATATATAAGACATGGAGAAACAATTCTAGCTCCCACTTAACTTCATGTATAATCATGATTCTACAATCATGTCAATGAAACCATTCACTATTATCACATGAACGAAAAGTATAATCCTTTAATGCTTGCTTAAGACCATTCTGGGATCACTTAAGAAAGCTACGCATAATATGTTAGGATTCTTAGATCTTTATCTATGGTTTTGTGTTCCAAACACATCCTTCTCTAAATTCCCATTTTAGAAAGTATTTTTAATATCATTTGCCATCCTTCATCAAGATGAAATGTGGCAATTCCTAACATAATTTATCTTGATCAACATCTTCATGTCAATATTATGCTTTAAGTACTCTAAAGCTCTATTTACCTTTAAAGAGACCCTCGCTTTAAGTAAATCTACTCTTGAGTAACAATTTTTTAGATTGTAATGCTATGACTCGTATGTAACAAGGTCATAATACTATCACTTTCACAAAGCAATATTTTAACCAGTAAGACATGTGTGCTGAACTCCCACTGAACTATACTCCCTTTCTATCTTTATAGATTATATTTCCATTACTTTCAGAAAGTAACACTATAAAACATGTTGTGACGATCCAATCTACTCCCACTCTATCTCTCAGAAATACATCTATCTTCTTGAGAGATAGCTTTGTGAGTTACAAACATATATATAGTGGAGTATTAGGAGTTTTTCTAGACTATGCATTAGCTCACAAAAGGCCATCCCTATCATGGCAGCTTGATTCATGTGATATGTGAGTCTTATTCATGTGATACCAATAGACTCTCTATTTTAGGTAGCTCCTGGTTGACCATCCGTTTTAGAATAATGTGTCCATTTTGTATCGCAAATTCCCTACTTTATGAGTTCAATAGCTCATCACAACTTTATAATTCATCTCACATGAGTTAGTTGTTACTTTTAGCAATAATGGCATAAGGAGAATCGAATTCATAGCTTATGGACATATAATTATCTAATCACTATATCTTGTCTATTTGTTCAATTTAAGTCGATAGTCTTACGTTTCTCTATGCAAGTAGTGTATGAAGATAAATTTTAGAACAAAGGATACAATAAAGCAAGTGACTTGGGTTGCAAACCAAGTGACCAATATCCAAAATACAAACCGTGTTTAAAGGATACAAACAAATTTCCACGTCACACAAGGAAATCAAAATAGTTCTAAAATCTCAAAATACAACAAGAAAATAAAGACAGAGCAACATAAAGCCATGCTTCCATAGATCTAGCACCATGGTCGGCTACATCTAGCTTCCCTCAAGATCTTCTAGGCTTGCTTTTCCTTGCCTTTATCCTTGCTAGGATGCCCTAATTACAATAAAAAGGGTAATCATCACAACTTGTATCAACAAACCAAAGTTGAGATCGAAACATAAAGATAGAGATAGTTATATACCTACTGGAATAACCTTTCCAGCTTTGATATCGCCAAGATATTTTGAACAATTTCTTTTCCAATGCCAAACACCACTACAATAGTGGCACTTGTCCCCGGATGGGGCACTTTACTTGGGCTTGGAGGAGCTAGCTTCACAAGTTTTTGCTTTGTTCTTGTTGGGAGTTTTCTTCTTTTCCTTTTTGCCACGTTTCTTGAAATTCCCATTGCTCTTATGATTAACATTGAGCACATCCTTGGTGGTGCTAACACTTAGCCCCATGTCCCTTTCGGCTTGCACAAGCATTTTGTGCAACTTATCAAGGGAAACTTTCTTGTTTTGCATATTAAAATTCACCCTGAATTGAACATATGCCTTAACTTTGTTTAAAGAGTGAAGAATTCGATAAATGACGAGTTCCTCGGAAATCTCTACCTTATGCATTTTTAGAGTCTTAATATGCTCCATCAACTTGAGCACATGAGGGCTAACCTTTTAGCCCTCCTTAATGTTGAGATCAAAGAATGCGGATGCCGCCTCATATTGAATGATCCTCGGAGCTCGTGAAAACATGGTCACAAGTTTCATATAGATCTCATGAGCGGTGCTAATCTTTATAGCACTTCTTTGGAGTTCGGCCTCCATGGCGAAGGTCAACACGTTTTTGATCGCGGCCGACTCCTTTTGGTAAACCTCATAGGCTTGCCTAGCGGCGATGGTAGACCGAGCATTAGGTTCGGCGGGAGAGGCCTCGATAAGGTAACGAAGCTTGTCGTCACCCTCCGCGGCCAAACGAAGTTGCGCGTCCCAATCGGCGAAATTAGACCCATTCTTTTCTAACTTACAATGATCCATGAAGGACCGGAGCTATGAAACAATTTTGAGCGTGTTGTAGCTAGTGGTTGCGGATGAAATTGGAGTTGCCATTGCAATTGGAAAACGATTTCGACTACAAAATAGGAAGTGAAGGAATTAATAAACATCTATCGTTTTAATAATACTTATAAACGTTTTAAGCAAGTTTTAAGCTTTTATATTGTGACCTCTACCCAACTATTATAAATGATTCCGAGATTCAAATTCATATTAACTCAGGCACGGTGAACCGATTCATCCCTTATTAATATAACTCGGTGGATTAACCTCTTAATCGATTCTACTTCTAGAACTCTCGATCGATAAAAATTACTTTAATATTTATCTTTAGCCCGGAACACATGCGACTACGGTCACGAATACTTACGTTGAGCTCAATCCAAATTTCGATGTAATAACATTTTATTACCCACTTACCCAACGTAACAAGTTTAGTACCCCGGTGAGCCGAGCCTACTTCCTCATGAAATTGGGACTCATGGTTTCTACTATTTGATAAGGCTAATTCTCAATTTTTATTTAGTGAGAGGTCTTGTCAATTATTATCTATCACGTTTTAAGTGAACTAAAGCGGTGAACTACGATAATTTTAATTGACCGGTCGATGACTCTATATAATATGCATGTGTTGTTATGGCGATTTGGCATAGCATGCAACATATTAAATAAATGCAAAGCAATAATAAAATTCCTAGTATGGCCTCCTAAAATAGAAAATCAAATAATTTATTACATATTCGGAAACCAACTTCTTTGGTCCCTTGAATATTCAAGTGGCACGCCTTCCAAGAACACCGTCTTCATCGGAACGCCTTTCCGAATGGCACCGTCTTGAAGAAGCTCCATAATTACAAATAATAATAAAAATACAAAGCTATTCCTATTATAATATGTATCTATCATGCCAAATTATGTGCCAAATCGCCCTATTTAACTTGTATTGTTTATATAACCCGGTTTTATGGAAATGCGTGATCATAACTTATCAAAATCACAAATTAACACTTAAATCACATTTAAGCTCAAGTTAATTATCCTAACACTCTTAGGACTCAAAAATTAGTCATCACTCAATTTTTGACAATAATTCAACTTGATTTAATTGTATGCTCATTTTTTACCTTAAAATCGTAACATTTATGAAATAAATCCAAATTAAATTACAATAATTTCAAAATTTGAATTTAAAATTTTTGAAAATTCTGAAATAATTCCATGATACTCATAATGTCAAAAATCATGGTTAAAATTTTCGAATTAATTTTGAGAAAATATAGTTGCAATTTATCGGTTTTATCACATAAAACATCTAAAGTATCCAAAAATTAATCAAATCAATTTTACAACTTTAGATCTGATAAGTGGGATATTTATTCCACCTAAAATAATTTTTTCATGCCATGTAATTCGTTTTAGCAATTGATGCTAAAATAGTCACTATTTATGCCATTTTTACTCTAAAAACTCATAAATCATGCAAAATGAAATCATATCATCTCAAAATATACATACACTTTGTAAATCATGCATGTGACAACATATTAAAGTTTCATGGCCTGGTTCAAAGTTTATCTATTGTTAACCATTTTACTGCTTTTAATCCATTTTTATCTCATAAAAATCATAAAACATGCAATATTAATCAAATTAATACGAGATTTTACACAAAACTTGTAAAATATCCATGTGAGGTCATATAAAACTTTCAAGGTCAGAGAGTAAGTTTAACCATTTTTAGTCATTTAACTTCCATTTATGCAATTTTTATCTCATAAAAATCATAAATCATGAAATATTGATCACATTAATATAAAATTTTAAATACAATACATAAAATATTCATGTGAGGTCATACTAAAATATCACGACCAGTAGTGAAGGTTAACTTATTTTAGTAAATAAAAGTTCATTTTACTCGTAAAAATGTAATTATTCCACTAAAAATAATAAAAATGAGCAATAAATTACCATAAATCATAAAAATAACCTAAAAATATTTTAGGACCAGAATATATAACATGAATCATGGTTTCGTGATTTACTCTTATAAATCACAAATTTTTAGTTTTATATGTTAACAAATTAACTCGGAAAAATAATAAGTGATTATGCATGCAACATCCTATGCTATGATACCACAAATTAACCCATGTTAACCTTGCCTGGGGATGGAGTTGATTTTGATGTGTTTTGTGATGCTTCTAAGATGGGTTTGGGTTGTGTTCTCATGCAAAATAGGAGAGTTGTTGCCTATGCTTCGCGACAATTGAGAGTTCACGAGGTGAACTACCCCACTCATGATTTGGAGTTAGCCGCCGTTGTTCATGCTTTGAAGATGTGGAGACACTACCTCATTGGAGTCCATTGCCCTATCTACACCGATCATAAGAGTTTGAGGTATATCTTCACCCAAAAGGATTTGAAAATGAGACAACGATGATGGTTGGAATTGGTGAATGATTATGACTTGGAGTTGTTGTATCATGAAGGAAAGGCAAATGTGGTTGCCGATGCCCTTAGTAGGAAGCCGACTCATTCCTTGAGTGCTATCCGTGTACTCCCCGATGACCTTTGTGCCGAGTTTCGTAAGTTGAGTTTGCAACTTGTAGAGAGTGGTTTTGATTATCTTGGTGCTATGGTTTCCGAGTCCGTTCTTCACCGTGAGATTCTAGATAGCCTTGTGGACGATGCTACCTTTAAAAGTTTTCAAGCCAAGCTTCTTGAAGGGAAAGCTAAGGATTATGAGATTGATGCTAGAGGTTGCCTACGTTACCAAGGACGCATGTATGTGCCCGAGGTCATTGATTTGAGGAAGAGAGTTCTAGATGAAGCTCATCTATCCCCTTATTTGATTCACCCCGGAGGAGACAAGATGTATAAAGATTTGAAGCTTCAGTTTTTGTGGCCTAACATGAAGAATGACAGTGTATCATATGTTGGAAGGTGTCTTACTTGCCAACAAGTGAAGATTGAGCATAAGAAACCCGGTGGGTTGCTACAACCGTTGGATGTTCCTTTATGGAAGTGGGAGTCCATTTCTATGGATTTTGTGATGGCTTTGCCTAAGATCGTTGGTGGAAATGATGCCGTATGGGTGGTTGTGGATAGGTTGACCAAGTGTGCTAGGTTCATTCCTATCAAAGAGACTTGGAGTTTAGACCGTCTTGCTAGTGCTTATGTTGAGGAGATTGTTCGTTACCATGGTGTTCCCAAGGAGATCGTGTCGGATTGTGACCCGCGTTTTTGTTCGAGATTTTGGAAAGCTTTGCAAGATGCTATGGGTAGTAAGTTGTTGATGAGTACCGCATTTCATGCCGCTACCGATGGACAATCCGAGAGGACGATACAAACTTTGGAAGACTTGTTGCGTGCTTGTGCCCTTGATTTTCATTCTAGTTGGGAAAAGATCTTACCTTTTGTGGAATTTTCCTACAACAATAGTTATCATGCTTCTATCAAGATGGCCCCTTATGAAGCCCTTTATGGAAGGAAATGTCGTAGTCCGATTTGTTGGGATCAAGCAAGTGATGTTCGTGATCTAGGACCCGACAAGTTAGCCGAGACGATTGATCAAGTGAAGCTCATCCGTGAAAGAATGAAAGCCGCCTAAGATCGACAGAAATCCTATGCCGATGTTCGCCGTCGACCCTTGGAGTTTGAAGTTGGAGATAAGGTGTTCTTGAAAGTGTCCCCGATGAAAGGAGTAAAGAGGTTTGGAGTCAAAGGGAAGTTGAGTCCAAAGTACATTGGACCTTATGAGTGGTAAAGAGGATGGGCGCCGTGGCTTATAAGTTGGATTTGCCCCCGAGTTTGGGTAAAGTTCATGATGTCTTTCATGTTTCTCAACTTAGAAAATACATTAGCGACCCTAGTCATGTGTTGCAAAATGAGATTCCCAAGCTTGAGCCTAGTCTCTCTTTCGAGGAGAGACCGATTCATATCTTGGATAAGAAGGAGAAGAAGCTAAGGAGCAAAGTGGTGCCCTTGTAGAAGGTTTTGTGGAAGTGTGGTGATGTAGAAGAAGAGACTTGGGAGCCGGAAGCTTCCATGCGGGTCAAGTACCCTAGTTTGTTTTCTTAAGGTAATGCCTTTCGTTTCAAGTTTCGAGGGCGAAACTTTTTAAAAGGTGGGATGATTGTAACACCCCGCGCTTTCCTTGTATTTAAATAAATTTTTAAGTAATTTTTATTAAATAATTATTATTTAAAGCTTATTTTCATAAAATATCGTCATAGTCGTATAACGATAATAATAGTGTAGATTTTAATAATATTACTCTCCGTCTTGAGTTATAGTAGGCTTGAGACGAGAATTCTAGTGGAAACCGACTCATTTTGAGTTATTAGGCTTATCTTGACACATGGGTCTTTTCCTTCTCTTTTCTCTACAGAAAACCCCAACTAAACCCTCAAAACTTCATCTCCCTCACTTCTAATTTCTGAAATTTCCCAACAAACACATCACCATTGTTGAACCTTCTCTTATTAACCCTAAAATCACCATATCTCACTCAATTCTTCACCAATCTCGTTCCTTTTCGCGCCATTTTCTTCCTTTTCTCATTTCCCTTCTTTCTAAGTAAGAAAGTCACCATCTTCTCTCTTATTTCAGAATTTTCATCTTACAAGAACATGGGTTCTTGACTTAATGTCTTTGTTTTTGTGTTTAGGGGAGAATTTGGACAACCCGGAGGAAGATAGCTACATCATTGACGAATCTTTGGAAGATTGAAGTGCAAAAAGGTAACGGTGATGGGTTACTCGACTTTTATGTTAAAATTGTGTGGTTTTATGTACTAGTAATCTCATATGAATGTTATAAGTTGTATCTTTCATGATTTGTGCTAATTTGGGTGTTGAATAACATGCTTGTATGCAATTCTCACATGTTTGGATGAAAATCTCATGCTTCACCTCTTGAATCCGAAATTTCCCATTCACATGCTCAAATATGTTGTTTTTCCGAGTTAGAATCATGCTAGGAGACGTAAAAATTTGATGGGAAGCAATTCTTGTTGGTTTCAAATGGTTTGGAAGTCGATTTGCGTCAAACCCGTGTACGCGTGCTCCCAGCCGGTCCGCCAGCCGGCTGGGAGGTTCCTGTAAGTTTTTCTTGAATTTTTGTAAGCCTGTATTCCCAGCAAGTGGCCCGACAGCCGGTCCACCAACCGGCTGGGAGTTCTCTGTAAGTTTTATGGAAATTTTGATGTTGGCCGTATTCCCAGCCGGTGGGCCGGCAGCCGGTCCCCCAACCGGCTAGGAAGTCCCTGTAAGTTTTTGTGAAAAATTGAAGTTGGCTTGTGCTCCCAGCCGGTGGGCCAGCAGCCGGTCCACCAACCGGCTGGGAGAGCACTGTAAGTTTTCATTGATTTTTAATATTGTTGTGTTGCCCCAGCCGGTGGCCCGACCGCCGGTACCCCTCCCGGCTGGGAGTCCCCTGTATATTCCTTTTTACTTGTGATTTCTAATAATGATTGAGTTATGCATGTATCTTCTCCCTTATTGATAATTGGTTACTTTAAGACTTATTCATGTTATGATCATGCAAAATTATTGATATTCCCTTCGGACCCAAGTGAGACGATTTACATTGTGTGACTGCTTTACAATCCCTTATTTGCCTTTTTCGGACCTTTGGCTACGAGTGCGTGCCATGTCTCCGAATTAGTATATCCTTCTGCCTTTCTTCGGACCTTTGGATACGAGTCCGTGCCATGTTTCCGATTAGAGGTTACTCGACCTTTGGATACGAGTGCGTGCCATGTTTCGAGTCTTGGATACGATTGGTATATCGTTTGTCGAATCGGGTGTCGTCCATCCCGAGAGTCTGGATCCAGGTTTAGACTAGGACCGTATTATGATCGTCGTCCTACCAAGAGGTTGGAGTCTAGATGGTTGTCTTATGAGTCCATTCTTTGTATTTGTCTTACATTTGAGTCGAGTTAATATGTGACAGTTGACCTAATAATTCTTCTCTCATTTTTGTACTTCTATTCCTATTCCCGTATGCTTACTAACCATGAATTTCTTATTACCGTAAGTACCTATTCTTATGTTTGTTTGTTTAATTAAATTCCTAATTACTTGTATTTTGACATATTGTGGCTGGGAGAACCCTGAATTACTCCCCACTGACTGTGGCTTTCATATTTATTATGAATGACAGGTTTGTGATGAAGCTTAAGTGAGGAAGACCGTGTGAGCTAGCGAGTTCTTACCTTGGACCTTATTTAGTTATCACTTTGTTAGACTCACCTACTTTTGAACCTATTTTAATTCGTGGGATATCTTTTCCCCAATAAATAGACTTGTGTTGTAAACTTAAATTTAACTAACTAAACTTATTTATCGTGTTGGTGACACCTCGCGTTGGACTTCAATAGAAGCCCCAAAAAGTTTTAAAAACCCCGTGTTTTTCCGCTGCATTTTTTTTTTCATTGCTTTAACGAGGGGTGTCACACCTATGGAATAGGCAATATTGAGAACCGTCCCAAAAGCGGCCTATTTTCTTGGGTGCAAGATCTGGGGTGGCGCCAATCGGTTGGATTAGTCCTTCAGAGACAAGAACTCAAAAAGCAATGGCATAAGGCATGCCCAAGTATGAAAATGGCCTTTGCGGATGTGTGGCTCTTTCTGGCGAAGGCGCCACAAATTTTACTTCGGTAATGCGGAAGGTTTGGTTTTCGGGAGGGGTCGCAGATGTTGAACCTCCTTTAATGATTTCATCGATGCGAGAAATTTCTGCTGATAGGTCCTCGACGCTTTTAATGTTACAAACCTTCAAACGGGATGCATAATTTGGCTGAAGGCAGTTAATGACATATTTAACTAAAGCCCCATCTCCTGACTGATAGGATGGTGTTGAGTCTGCCTTTTGTCCTTTTTAGCAAATGATTGGTAGAATACTCATCTTCTCGATCACCCAAATCGATGAACTTCCTATAAGGTCGCCCAGTTTCTTTGTCTGGAGTAATTAGGAGTAAGGAGGAAAACATGCCATCCTCAATTTCATCTTGTATGGCGTGCTTGTGCTCGTAGCACGCTTCACTGTTATGCCCCTTGCCTCTGTGATATCGACAGTATGCGTGGCCATTCCAAAATTAGGTTATGTTTTCCGGTTCTGGATTCGGAGTGGGACCAATAGGTTGTAGCTTCCCTTCAGTCATAAGCCTTCAAAGAGCCGCGGCATAAGTTGTGCCGCGATTAGTGAATATCCTTTGAGGACGTTCCAATTTGTTGTTTGACTTAAGACACCCAAGAGGATTGTCAAGGCTGCGAGGTGAAATTAAGATTCTACCAACTTCAATCATATCTTGAATAACTTGTTTTAAATCAAAACAAGTCTCTGTATCATGACCTCGGTCTTGGTGGTACATGCAGTATGGATTACCATCCAGAACTGTGTTTTCATATCTTCTGGTGGGCCTGGAGTCGGTCCAATGGGTTGCAGTAATCCTTTTGAAGAAAGTATCTTTAGAGCGGTGTCGTAAGTCACTCCCAGATCTGTGAATTCCCTTTGATGTTTTCTAGGGTTCCAACATTGGTGTTTTTTGGAATGTTTTTGTGAGCTTTGATTTTATTTACCCCGGGCGGAAACAAGATTTGGTCCTTGCCGATGGAAAGTTTTGGGGATGTTGCTTGACATTTTGAAGGGTATTTTGGTGAGGCAATTTCATGTTCTTTGTTGGTGGGTTCGTGGGTGTGGGAACCATCAGACGATTCCTCATTTTTAGCATTTGGTTGTTTGGGAATTGGAAGTTGGTCTTCTTCTTGGTGGTCAGGTTCATTTTCGGCGTTACCCATCCTTTTCCCCAAGTTAGCTACCTGCGTGTTCAAGTCATCGATAGCCACTTGCAGCTTTGAGTATATGTTGTTGATGGAGACGGAGAGCGTGGGTATATCGCTTTGTAGTCCATCTTCATTAATTGCACGAATTTTCTAATCGTCGGGAGGGGTGAGATGAGAGCAATCCAAGGAAAGTTTCAGGCTGTGTCAAATAGGGTTTTCTGGAGGGTTGTTTTTGTTGTTGGCAAAAAGTCGTTTTCAAGGAGCTTAACCCTTTGCTCAATATCAGAAGAGGGAAAATTCCCGGCTATCATTTCGTCCTCAACTTGGGAGAGACGAATGCCAAAGTTTTGCACGGTAGCTAGGAGTCGAAGGACCATGCTGCTGATTTCGGCAGAAGTCATGGCGGATGCAGATTGATCGGCTTCTCGAGTTCCTGCTTGAAGATTGATGGCACCCAAGGGATTCGTGTTTGACATGACGATAGGCGTTATATCTTGCCTTGGCAAGGTATTGCACAAACAAAGGCAAGTGCGACACATATGTTTAAAAGGCATTTATGTCGTGAAGACGCGACGGTGTGACTAGGTTATGAGTTCATTAAAGATCGTGAATGACCTCTTGTGTTTGAACTTTTGGTTCATGACGTTGAACTTAGACTCGAGTGTCGACTTTGGCATAGTGATGCCTACACAGATGACTTCTGACTTAGTTTGGATGTTTGTTGATTGGCGTGATGCCGTTGGGTAAGACATGTACACGAACTTGACCTTGACCCGTAATGTAGGGGAAAGACGAGTTTAATGCACGAGAGGTTTCGACTCTGCTAATGCCATTGAAGATGTCTCAACAATTAGACTACACGATCTAGACCAGAATGTTGGTACTAACTTCGACGGAGACTCGACGTTATCTAGACGACTTGACTTGAAATCGACTGGACTCTAATCGACTCGAGGCTGAATCCGAAAGGTGGACTGAAGTTTTCGAAAAAAAGAAATTTTCAAAAACATTCATTTGTCGTTTTACGGACGGCTTCCGAAGAGTAGGGATCTTTAGAAGGTCGGCCAGTTGAAAGGATTGTCTTAGGTTTGTTTTCAAAAGACGGTTTAAGTTGAGATTGCGGCGGCTCTGAAAACAATGTATTGTTTCCGAAGACGACTTTTGAAATTCCGAATCACGGATTTGAAAATCGAGAATTGAAGAATTTGGAATCGTCATCACAATGGCCATGAAAACGGTTAAATTTGTTTTCAAAGAATTTAAAATTGGGTTGAAAATTTGAAAACGGTTAAATTTGTTATCAAAGATTGAGTTTTGATTTGAAATCTAAAAACGGTTAAATTTGTTTTCAAAGACTTGATTTTGAATTGAAATTTGAAAATGGTTAAATTTGTTTTCAAAGCCTTGATTTTGAAATTGGGGGATTTGAAAACGGTTAAGTTTGTTTCCAAATGATTTGATTTTGAATTTGAAATTTGAAAACGGTTAAATTTATTTTCAAAGATTTGAATTTGATAATAGTTTGAAAACGGTTAAATTTGTCTTCAAAGATTTGATTTTGAATTGAAATTTGAAAACATTTAAATTTGTTTTCAAGTAATTTGAAATTTGATTTGAAATTTGAAAACCGTTAAATTTGTTTTCAAAGATTTGATTTTGAATTAAAATTTGAAAACAAATTTGTTTTCAAAAGATTTGAAATTGGATTGAAATTTGAAAACGGTTAAATTCGTTTTCAAATGATTTGTAATTAAAAATTTTGAGGATTGAATTCTTCATTACGACGACTTAGAAAAGCCAAATTTTGTTTCGAAAACGAGATTTGAAATTTGAAAAGTTGAACCGGTTAAAATCGTCATTACGACGGTTTAAAAAACGTTTTTGTTTTTGATTTTGAAAATTTTGATTTTGAATTTTGAAAATTCGAGGATTGAATTCGTCATTACGACGGCGTAAAAAGTGATTTGAAAGGGTTGTGAAAAACCAAGATCTGAAATCGTCATTATGACGGCATGAAAAGGTGCACAACGCTCGGCGAAAGACCGAGGTTTGAAGTGGCCATTATGACGGCATGAAAAGGTGTATTTGACATGGTTATAAAAACCGGGTTTTGAAATGGCCATTATAACGGCATAAAAAGGTGCTTTGAAATGGTTGTAAAGAGCCGGGTTTGAAAATCGTCATTAGGACGGCATAAAAAGGTGTTTTGAGACGGTTATAAAAACCGAGTTTGAAACTCGTCATTACGACGGCCTAAAAAGGTTTGCAACGGTCGGCGAAAGACCGAGGTTTGAAACAGCCAATATAACGGCGCAAAAAGGTATTTTGAAAGTTTTAAAATGACACGGAAGGACTTATGATCACATAACACATAAGCACTTGCAGTTTCATTATATTATGCATAATGCTGACACGGATTTTGGCTTAATAAGGCTGGGTTACACACCAAGCGATCAAACCCCGATTTTCGAGAGGGATACCAATCCAAACAAAATGTGTAAGGAGGGTGCCCTAGCCTCGTGCACGAAGATGATGAAAGCTCTTTGACGAAATAGAAATGTGTAACGTCAATGGCATGCTTGACTCAATCGGGATTCGAAACGCGAAGATGAGAAAACTCACACCGACGAGACGAGCCAATTAGTCTAAAAGGGTTAGGTTGTGGGCCCGGACAAGGAACCCGACTTATGACCGTAATATCAATTAATGCACTTTTAACCACGACCTCGTTCGAGTTTCACCTCTAATGGATCACAAAGACACAAGTGTCCTAGTTTTCCCCAGCGGAGTCGCCAATCTGTGGACATGGGCCACAAGCCGGTTTGTGGGCAAGAGCCACCAACCGGTCCATAGTCACGGGACACCTGCACGCTAAGCCAAATTGTGGACATGCAGCGGTCTTTTGAAAACCACGCTCGGCGGCGTAAAAATGCTTTCGACCGGATCGCTTTAGATCGGTCAGTTTCGTTAGGCAAAGGCAACGAAACGATGTAGAGATGTTCGGAGTCGCCACCAAGCATTTGTGGGATGCATGAAACCCGTTCAAATCCAGTTTATACCTAGGTCAATCAAGGCAAAAAGCGGTGCTTGACATAGGTACTAAAGATAAGGACTCGTCCCTCTTTTAGCATTCTATGCCTAAAATGACTCTCGTACGCCCTAGATAAGGCATGCACTATCCAAAGGTTCTGAGTAAGGGGTGAGGGTATGTATTGGGAAGCCCTTTAATCGGACACCCAATCACGCCCGCGTTAGCGGCCTCTACTGATCGATCGTAGTTGTTTAAGTGCAAGAGTTGATAAAATGGTTTAAATGCATGAATGCGCATCCAAAAGCTTAACCTAACATGTGAAAATTTCCTACGTCGGTTTGTTTATCCAAATATTATGAAAGTGATGTCGAGTTTGATTTAGATTGATTTGCATGTAAAAACGGAAATTAAACATCCATTTACCAAATTCGGGTTATGATGCTTAACACGATCCATTATTTGAAAAAGGGTGTCAAATGACAAAGTGTAAAAACATAAGCTTGTCAATCTGATCCGTCATGTATTCGGATTAACCGTAATCGGGATCGTCCTAAACAAATGCTAAAACGAGAGAAAATAGTGTCAGGCAGCCTCATTAAGGCGCGAGCCTATTGGCGAGGAAAGGGGCTCTGCCGAGGTTTCAAAATATGAAAACAGACGGCCTCTTGGGGCGCGAGTTAGACGACGACCCAAGGGGCGTCTCCTGGTTGTTAAAAAGGTTGTTTAAAACCGTTTTTTTCGTGATTAATGATTTGAAAGTATGATTTTCATGACTCGGAATAATTACTATTATGTTAGTAATATTCTTTGTCGTATTTGTAAGTTTGAAAGGCATAGTAAAATGTGTAAAAGGAAAATGTTTGATTTGAACTAATTATGTTAAGTTCAATTATTTGTAATTAGTCAAGTTTGTCATCGTACTCGGGTTAAACCGACATGGTATAAAGAACCAAGGATGATTATGAATTATGACTAATATGTTTGCAAATGTAAACAAATGAGAAAGATGCTAAGTAAAATAAAAGGGGGTTAAGACACCCTTTAATTTGTAATTAACCAATAATATCATCGAGTCACGGAATAAACCGTCATGGTATAAAGAACCAAGGATGATTTTTGTGATGGTCAAAATATGTTTATCATAGAAATGAATTAAAATGGTAAATAAAAGAAAAGAATTTCCTTTAAAATGTAAATAACCAATTAATATCACCGAGTCACGGATTAAACCGTCATGGTATATGGAACCAAGGGTGATTATAATTTATGGCTAAAAAGTTTGTCATAAAAATGATTCGAAATATTTAAAATGGTAAAAACCGATTACAAATAAGAAATGAAATAAAGAAGAAAGACGAGAACAAACACGGCCGGATTAAGGCCTGATAGGGCATTAAGGCGCGAGCCTCCCTGCTATACATGCAGCCCCTGTTTCAGGCCAAAATCCAGTTTTGACTCGTCCAACCTATATTTGAATCGTGTTATGCATTGTTCATGCTTATATAAACTCATGAAAACAGTAAAGACATGAAATAAATGAGTTGTTTATACCCTCAAACTTACGTGTATAGATGTTTGCCATGTTGACGACTTTAGAGACGGTTTACTCACGATCAAAGAAGTTTAAAAGAGTGCCTTAAAAAAAGATTTTGTTTTGAAAATGAGTTAAAAATATGTTAACTAAAACATGTTGATTGATGAATTGAGTTGGTCGAATGGGTCGGTCGAATGCACGGCAACGGTACCAAACAAAATGTGTAAGACTTGTGTTTACGATCGGTAGGTCGTAAACACGTGTAGATTTTGTGACTTAGGAAGTCGAGTCTAGAAGTTTAAGGGAGAGGTGAAGGGGCGGACGCTCGCGTGAATATTGTGGTGTGAGATGGTGGGTATTTATAGAGAAATGTGAGGTGGTAGGTCGGTTAAGTTTGCTTAGAGGCTAAGCAGACAGCTCCTTTAGGCGCGAGGCACCTAGTGATCCAAATGGGTGTAATGTCCTTTTCGCAAATTTCGATTTTCCATTTGTTCTAACCAATGTTTTGTTGATTGTGATTTGTGGTCTTTGATGGTTTCTTAGCCGTGTAAGCTTACTCTTGGGTGTTATTTGGGGTAGGTATTTTGTGTGCTTGACTCGGGTTTGACCCTTGTGAGTCGGGATTTGAATTTCGAGTCGGTTTTGGGCCCGGTGTCGGTTTTGACTCTAATTAGGATCATTTTAATGGAAATGACATGATAAAGAAATTTATGGCATTATATTCGACATTCGAGATTTGGGTTGACTCAGGTTGACTCGAGTTGCGGGTTTCTGAGTCGGTTTTGGGTTCAAAGACGGTTTTAACTCTAAATAGTGTTATTTAAATGCAAATGAAGTTAGAAAACCATTATTCTTCATATCCGAGTAGTGCATTAAACCGTCTCATGTATAGCCAATCCACGCACACATATTAAAAATACGTTATTGTCCGATCATCATCGGGTGGTTTTTGGAAGGTGCGGATACTGGGTATCTACAGATAGATGGCCACATACTGCGGCCAAGTGTATGAGTACCATTGAGCAAGTTTATGCCTTCCAGTCTTTCAAGCAAGGTACTCCATATTCTAACTTCTTCCCTGAAAGGAGTCAGAACGCTTATACTCAAGCTCCTCAACAAAATACTTATGTAATTCCTCCGAATCGTGGTAACCAACCACAAGGAAGCTTTGTTCGGCAAAATCAAGGAGGTTTTCAACTGATGCAACCTCCTCCTCAAGCTCCTAATAATGAGATGACAGAGTTGAGACCTCTCTTACAACAAACTTTGTCAATGCAACAAAAGCAAACGGCTCAAATCTCCTAACTCGTGGCTCATAATAGGATGTTGGATACTCAAGTTGCTCAAATGGCGGCTCAAAATCCTTCAAAACAGTCTGGTCTTCCTCCTCAAGGTAAACAAGCTCATGAGCAAGTTAATGCAATTTATTTAAGAAGCGGTACTACCTATCAAAGTCCGGACGTGCCCATTAATGGAGATGAGGTTCCCTACATGCATCCTAAGGGATTGGGAAATTTGGAGCTAAGTGACGATGAAAAAGAAATTGACGAAACTGAAACACGAGATTTGAATAAAAGCGAAAAGACAAAGCAAAAAGCATGGTTCCTCGATCGAGTAAGCATGGGCTCGATCGAGGATCACCCATACTCGATCGAGTTCACCCCGGGCTCGATTGAGGCACCCCTTTTGACGGTGATTTTTCGCGTGTTTCAGCTACGACATTGGATAAAAATAGGTTCCGCGATGGAGTAACTACTGGGCTCAATTGTAACACCCCCATACTCCAAGTGCCTTACCAGGACCACTTAAGGCATGGAAGTGCTACCATCTCGATTACCCGAGGTAATGATAATTAAATAACAATAAGGAAACATACTTAAATAGTAATAAAGTTTAAGTTATACAAGCCAAACTCCAAAACTTGTTAAAAGGAAATACAAAGGTTCTCAAAACTGTCAACTACTAAACAACTACAAATGTTCGACACATCGGAAGACTTCTAAAACTGAAACGTGGTGACTTATCCCAGCTATCCCATGCGCATCGTCTCATATCTGCTTAATAACTGCTAGCCACCCCCGAATGGATCACCACAATTTTTAAACATTTAAACGGGGTCAGTACTAATTACATAAAAACAACAGCTGATATGAAACCACAATGTAAACAACTCAAACACACAATCTCAATCTACACAACTCCACCCTATCTCCACATATCTGACTAAACACTAAAGTGTGTAGCCCTACCAGATTACCCATCGCAACAAGTACTCCTCGCCGCCAGTGGGGGATCGCAACCGTTCCCACCTAAGCCCCGCTCATCTCCATCAAGCAATAAACCCATGTTCATTAATGTGCACATCCCTTTTGTGGCGGGTTCCACAGAAGGCGAATCAAGGACATAAAGCCACTCTCGTAAGTGACTCCACTCAGCCAGGGATGCACCCCGAAGATCACAGACAGTTAACAATCAATCATCGTATAGAAACAACACTTATCAACAACTGATGCCAATACGATAAAAGAATCAATCAACAACAACGACAACAACATCAACGCCAACAATGCCATGTAATTAATACTGAGTAGGGAAACCTTACCTGGAATGCAACCACCACAGACGGTCTTAGCAGCTAATCGGAATCATTCCTCAACGAAACCTCCTCCTATAACATACATACATACATACATATAATTACTACGACATTCATACAAATCACCCAAAACCCCCAATATCACCCAATTAGGGTTTCAACCAACTTTAACAAAAAATTATAAAAAGCTTACCCTCGACACAAGGATCACAACGGCGTAAAGAACAAGATGATCCGACACTCCTAGTCTTGGGGATTTGTTAACAATGCGACGAAAACAACTTACGTAACTCCTCTCCTTCTCAAATAGGTTTTTAGAACGTTAAAAGAGATTAAGAAAAGTGACGGTCATCTTTTTATATTAATCTCGCATCATTAACAAAACCCGTCAAACTCGGCCCGTAAAACTCACTTACTCGATCGAGTAAGTGACTTACTCGATCGAGTGCCCCTTACTCGATCGAGTGTCACACTTACTCGATCGAGTACCCTACAGGCAGTCTACTTTTTTGCGTCAAAAACTACTTACTCGACAGAGTAAGCCCCACTCGATAGAGTACCCACAAACATAGAAAACCGTAGTATTACAGTCTTCCCTCCTTAAAAAGAACTTATCCCCGAAGTTCAACCCATAAACAAAAACAAACATACTAACTTCCTCCCGACACAACAACATGACCGAAACTCAAAATAAAACTCAAAACAAAATTCAAAGCACACCTCCCAAACAACACGCAACCCGACTCAAAACAACTACTAACTGTACTAAACCAACATAAAACATTCAATAACTCTAAGCGACCATCTCCTACCCCCCTAAAAGAAACATGGTTACGTCCCCGTAACCACAAATACCCGATCAAAAAGAGACGGATACCGCTCCCTCATAGCCTCCTCTGCCTCCCAAGTAGCCTCCTCAACCTCATGGTTAGACCAAAGAACCTTAAGCAAGACCGTTTCCCCATGTCTAGTTTTCCTAACCTTACGATCAAGAATCTGTTTCGGTACCTCAAGATAAGACAAGGACTCATCCAACTCGATGTTCTCTACATCTAACACATGTGAAGGATCACTCACATACTTCCGCAGCTGAGACACATGAAACACATTATGCACTTTGTCCAAAGCAGCTGGTAAAGCTAACCGATAAGCAACCTCACCCACACGATCCAAAATCTCATATGGTCCTATAAACTTCTGGCTCAGCTTCCCTTTATTCCCAAATCTCATGACCCCACGTGCAGCAGGAGCTAGGGGTATGGGTCACTCAATTTTTGTAAGCCAAGAACATGCCAAAGGATGTTTCCAGGCAATCCCTCAATTGGATGCACCTAATGTAGTCCAAACCAGCTCAGGGGTCATGAAATACTCCCAATCAACATCAGATTTCCAGACCAAAGTTCAGATGGCCACATCTGGAGTTTTACTTCACTAAAATTCATTTTCTTTATATGGTTAGAATCTTGAGAGAGTCTACTTTCCAATAGAGGTGGAATCAAGAGGGTCTAATGTGTGAATTTTTCAGAAGCAAGCTTCAAAGACTGTCATGCTTCGAATGCAACTCATTTCTGAAAATGACCTACCAGTGTTCAAAAATTAATATCTCAAGATTCACTCACAATTTTTGGTTGATTCTTTTTTGAGATGAAAGCTAACTCCTCTAGCTTTCATTTGAGCCATCATTCATATTTTTAGTCCACGTGAGCGAGGAGATACAATTTTTACAAGAACAAGCTGCTGCACAGGAGAATGCTATGCTTTTCTGAAGTGACCTGTCCTCACTCAGAATTCAATAATTCAAGTTCCAGGGCATTATTCTGAGTAATTCCAGTTGCAGAGGATAGCTAAGTCATCTATGGTTCTTTTGGTATATGGGAGGCAGCCTATTTCTTCTCGAGCAGGAAGTTACAGCATCTGCAACGACCAACTGTTTCATGCATACTGTAAAGGGGCCTGTTTTGATATTTGTTCTTGGCAAGGTAATTCAATCCTCTAATTAATCTTAAGAATGTTCGTGCCTATTGTCAAGCTGATCCCAATGTCCACACCATGTCATGGAATAAGAAATGGCAAGGTTTGAGATATTAAAAGTCAGCCCCCCTACACCAACAGAAGCCAGAAAAGAAGAAAAGCATTCTTTCCTTTAATAGCAAAGACAAAGGCCTGATTTGATAAAGTACTTTAGCATTGTTGGTACCATTTAGCAGATGAGCTCGTGGTATTTGAGGTGTCAACTGAAAGAAGGAGCCAAAGACAATTAAAACCTTTTGTCTTTGAACCCCAAGCCAAGAAGCATACACTGCCCAAGCTGCAAAAAGCTGTCATTGTCACTAAACTGCCTGTCCCATTTCAGTTGTTTACTTTTGTTATTTTCCATTCGAAATTGTAAGATATTTAAGTAGCTTGTTTGTTTCCTAAGTCTAATCTTGACCTTAGATACTAGCTTTAGAATTAAGGGCCAAGATTAGATCAAAGGTCCTATATAAGGAACCTCCTATGCCTTGTAATTGTCAGACTTTGATGAAATGAAAAAAACCAGAGAAACCTTTCTCCAATTTGAAATCTTCTTAACTTGAGCATTGTTTTAAGTTGAAGTCAGGCTTAATAACACTTCCTAAGTGTTGATTAATCACCTGTGGCAAGTTTCAGAGTAATCCTGTGCATTGACTGTGGGTTATTTTGATCTTGTTGTCCCAAATTAAATTAGATCTCTCTGTGCTTGCTGTGAGGATTTAATCTAATTTGCCCCCAAATTACTAGTCTAATTTCCTGTGCTTGTTGTGGGAATTAAATTAGCAATTATATCCTTTATTTGTTTGCAATTCAAACCAGAAAACCAATCACAAAAACAATTCCTTTTACCCTTGTTCTGAAACTGTATCAAGTCATCTTGACTGTCTTGAGTAAATTATTTGTCCTAGCTTGAGTACTTGTTTAATCTTGAAACTTTTGTCAGTATCACATTAAGTCTTAATCTTAATTGTGGCCAAGTTTCAGAATTTGTGAGGTTTATTTGCTATTTTATCCATAATTTAGAAGTTCATTGCATTCATTAGAATTTCTGAATGTGTCCCATTTCTGCTGCTACTTTGTTAAACTCTGATTTATTGTGAACCCCTGGTGTTTACATATCAAATTGGTAATCAGAGCAAGGTTCTAACATAGTTCTTACTTGTGTTAGTCTTGGGGAGACTTTAGCCAAGCAAAAATCAAACTCTTGTCCAAACAAAACCTGTCCAAAAATAACTTTTCCAAACTGTTTGTGCTTGCATCTGTTCAGTGTCTTAGTTGATGTTCATACTGATTTGTCATGGAGAAATCAATGGCCAAAGCATTTTACATTGATGGTTCTTACCAAAGAAAGAATCTTTATGGAAGGGAGCATGCCCTCACCATGAAGAAGCCAGGAACTACACCAAAGGAACATCTGGTTGACAGGAGCAGTATTGGGGTATCTGTTGTATATGGGGATCATTCAAACCCACCTCCTGTACTTAACACCAAAGGTATAACACCCATACTTCCTACTTTTGATGGTCAATCCAGTAGAAGTTTTGTCTTATGGTTGTGTGAAATCAAATGTTATTTTTTGAATCAATACATACCTGAGTCAATGAAATGTGAACTGGTTGTGTCATGCTTGAAAGAAGCTGCTTTACTTTGGTATGCCACTCTTAATATCAAAAGAAAAATGGAAGGGAAAGGAAAGATTAGATCTTGGCATAAGCTGGAATCCAACATGAGAAAAGAGTTTACTCTTTCTCCCACAATGAGTGAACTACAAACCAGGGGAGAAAACTTAAAACAGCAACTCCTAAGCATCAACAAAATTGCCAAACCTTGTACCAAACCCATGCCTAACATGAACTCCAAATTGAAAAACATTCAAGCCTATCATGACCCAAAACCAGAAACAAAAACCATAGAACAGACCAGTTTGAAGATGATTTGTCCACACAACAAAATGAACCCACCTGTGTGCAAGAAGAACTTAACCAGGGAGAAAGTGAAATGTTTTCACTGTCAAGGAGTTGGTCACCTAAGGAAGGATTGTCCTTCCACCAAAACCTCCTTAGAAGCCACCTGTTCACTTGGCAAAACACCGAGCCCACCGCTTGTGTTGAAAAGAGCATAGCCAACACCACCGAGAGTGAAGGCCTATTGGTTGAGAGCACTTAGTGAATGAGGATGTTGTGAGGGGAAACAATGAGGATCAAATTTTTATGGGACCTTATCTTGCTGTCATGGTGAAAGACAATGTGTGTGTCCTACCTGACCACCCAAAACACCTTGTTGAGAGTCCCTGTGAGGAAGTGAGCCAAGTAAATGATGCTCATATAGATAAGGATTTGGATCCCACTGAAATTGAGTCAGTGAGTGATGTTTATGCAGAAGAGCCCTTGGACACCATTGGTTTTGAGTCCATGGATACTCAATACCCTGACAAGGAGGGTGTGACTCCTGTTCTTACACCCTTAACAGGAGAAGAGCATATTAACACCAGCATGGTTCAAATTAATGTAGCACAGGACAGTCCTGCTGTCAAAGGTTCTGTTTTGAGCACTTACCTAAGTCCTTTGGGCACTTACATCAACAAGAGACTACATGAACCTTTGAACCTTGTTATGAGTAAATTTCTGACCATGCTTGATGATCAGAAATCTTGGAGTACAAATGTAAGTAAACAAAAGAAATACTCCAAATTTAATTGCTCAAAATTTCCAAATTTTATACCCCACATCAAACACTGTCCGAATTTCAGTCATAGTTGCTTGAGAAGTCTAAGATGTGTTCTTTCAATGCCACATTTTCATTCTTACATGCTGAAAAGAATGCAAACCATCTTAGTCCAATTGAGTACAATCCCATACACATTTGAGACAAAAACTGATCAAGATAATTGCAACCTTTACCAAATGCCATGGAGTAATATTGTGAAGTATTTTGAGGAATTTAAAGGCTTGAAATACTATTCTTGGATTCAATTTATGCCACTGAATGAAGTTTCTAACTCTGAAGCACTTGTGCAAGGAGATTCAAAAGAGAGACAACCTGATAATGGTGAAATAGTTCAAATTAACCACCACTGCCCAGACTTGAGTTCTCTGTGTTTGGGAATGGGTAATCCTTCAATATTCTGTAAGAAGTTATTGGAAACAGTCAGTCCAGATCCCTCACCTGATGAAGATGGGTTTTCAACTCACCTGGTAATGAGAAAGTTAAGGGACACACCTCAATGCAATGGCAGGCTAACAATATTTGATCCAGGGATCTTAGGGAATGCTGGTTTTCTTTTAAACCAACAATCTGAAGCTAAAAATGCTGCTACATTTCAGGAAGGGCAATCCCATGGGTTGACTTGTGAGGAGCTAAGGAGAGTTGAGGAGGAGCACCAGAATCCAAATAATACATTGGAGTTCTTCATTGCAGCTTTGATATGGTTGCTTGCTACATGTTTAATTTGGAAAGTGGCCTGGCAAAGTATGGTGATGATCTTCATCTTGTCTGTGCTGATCATGCCAAGTTCTGAGCCTGAGGCTGCCATTTATGTCCCACCCAGGCAGCTCACATTAGTCTTTGATCCAGGGGGAAGGATGCAACATTTTATCCTTGAACTGAGGAAATTCTTTTTCAACCTCTACCCTCCAGATTTGAGGACAAATCTTTTTCAACCTGGGGTGGTTACAGCAGGAGCTAGGGGTATGGGTCACTCAATTTTTGTAAGCCAAGAACATGCCAAAAGGATGGTGCCAGGCAATCCCTCAATTGGATGCACCTAATTTAGTCCAAACCAGCTCAGGGGTCATGAAATACTCCCAATCAACATCAGATTTCCAGACCAAAGTTCAGATGGCCACATCTGGAGTTTTACTTCACTAAAATTCATTTTATTTATATGGTTAGAATCTTGAGAGAGTCTACTTTCCAATAGAGGTGGAATCAAGAGGGTCTAATGTGTGAATTTTTCAGAAGCAAGCTTCAAAGACTGTCATGCTTCGAATGCAACTCATTTCTTAAAATGACCTACCAGTGTTCAAAAATTAAAATCTCAAGATTCACTCACAATTTTTGGTTGATTCTTTTTTGAGATGAAAGCTAACTCCTCTAGCTTTCATTTGAGCCATCATTCATATTTTTAGTCCACCTGAGCGAGGAGATACAATTTTTACAAGAACAAGTGCCGCACAGAGAATGCTATGCCTTTCTGAAGTGACCTGTCCTCACTCAAAATTCAATAATTCAAGTTCCAGGGCATTATTCTGAGTAATTCCAGTTGCAGAGGATAGCTAAGTCATCTACGGTTCTTTTGGTATATGGGAGGCAGCCTATTTCTTCTCGAGCAGGAAGTTACAGCATCTGCAACAACCAACTGTTTCATGCATACCGTGTAAAGGGCCTGTTTTGATATTTGTTCTTGGCAAGGTAATTCAATCCTCTAATTAATCTTAAGAATGCTCGTGCCTATTGTCAAGCTGATCCCAATGTCCATACCATGTCATGGAATAAGAAATGGCAAGGTTTGAGATATTAAAAGCCAGCCCCCTACACCAAAGTTTAAAAGAAGAAAAGCATTCTTTCCTTTAATAGCAAAGACAAAGGCCTGATTTGATAAAGTACTTTAGCATTGTTGGTACCATTTAGCAGATGAGCTCGTGGTATTTGAGGTGTCAACTGAAAGAAGGAGCCAAAGACAATTAAAACCTTTTGTCTTTGAACCCCAAGCCAAGAAGCATACATCGCCCAAGCCGCAACAAGTCATTGTCATTGTCACTAAACCGCTCTGTCCCATTTCATTGTTTACTTTTGTTATTTTCCATTCGAAATTGTAAGATATTTAAGTAGCTTGTTTGTTTCCTAAGTCTAATCTTGACCTTAGATACTAGCTTTAGAATTAAGGGCCAAGATTAGATCAAAGGTCCTATATAAGGAACCTCCTATGCCTTGTAATAGTCAGACTTTGATGAAATGAAAAAAACCAGAGAAACTTTTCTCCAATTTGAAATCTTCTTAACTTGAGCATTGTTTTAAGTTGCAGTAAGGCTTAATAACACTTCCTAAGTGTTGATTAATCACCTGTGGCAAGTTTCAGAGTAATCCTGTGCATTGACTGTGGGTTATTTTGATCTTGTTGTCCCAAATTAAATTAGATCTCTCTCGTGCTTCTTTGTGAGGATTTAATCTAATTTGCCCCCAAATTACTAGTCTAATTTCCTGTGCTTGCTGTGGGAATTAAATTAGCAATTATATCCTTTATTTGTTTGCAATTCAAACCAGAAAACCAATCACAAAAACAATTCCTTTTACCCTTGTTTCAAAATCGTATCAAGTCATCTTGACTGTCTTGAGTAAATTATTTGTCCTAGCTTGAGTACTTGTTTAATCTTGAAACTTTTGTCAGTATCACATTAAGTCTTAATCTTAATTGTGGCCAAGTTTCAGAATTTGTGAGGTTTATTTGCTATTTTATCCATAATTTAGAAGTTCATTGCATTCATTAGAATTTCTGAATGTGTCCCATTTCTGCTGCTACTTTGTTAAACTCTGATTTATTGTGAACCCCTGGTGTTTACATATCAAATTGGTAATCAGAGCAAGGCTCTAACATAGTTCTTACTTGTGTTAGTCTTGGGGAGACTTTAGCCAAGCAAAAATCAAACTCTTGTCCAAACAAAACCTGTCCAAAAATAACTTTTCCAAACTGTTTGTGAAAAGACTGCTCAGTGTCTTAGTTGATGTTCATACTGATTTGTCATGGAGAAATCAGTGGCCAAAGCATTTTACATTGATGGTTCTTACCAAAGAAAGAATCTTTATGGAAGGGAGCATGCCCTCACCATGAAGAAGCCGGGAACTACACCAAAGGAACATCTGGTTGACAGGAGCAGTATTGGGGTATCTGTTGTATATGGGGATCATTCAAACCCACCTCCTATACTTAACACCAAAGGTATAACACCCATACTTCCTACTTTTGATGGTCAATCCAGTAGAAGTTTTGTCTTATGGTTGTGTGAAATCAAATGTTATTTTTTGAACCAATACATACCTGAGTCAATGAAATGTGAACTGGTTGTGTCATGCTTGAAAGAAGCTGCTTTACTTTGGTATGCCACTCCTAATCTCAAAAGAAAAATGGAAGGGAAGGGAAAGATTAGATCTTGGCATAAGCTGGAATCCCACATGAGAAAAGAGTTTACTCTTTCTCCCACAATGAGTGAACTACAAACCAGGGGAGAAAACTTAAAACAGCAACTCCTAAGCATCAACAAAATTGCCAAACCTTGTACCAAACCCATGCCTAACATGAACTCCAAATTGAAAAACATTCAAGCCTATCATGACCCAAAACCAGAAACAAAAACCATAGAACAGACCAGTTTGAAGATGATTTGTCCACACAACAAAATGAACCCACCTGTGTGCAAGAAGAACTTAACCAGGGAGAAAGTGAAATGTTTTCACTGTCAAGGAGTTGGTCACCTAAGGAAGGACTGTCCTTCCACCAAAACCTCCTTAGAAGCCACCTGTTCACTTGGCAAAACACCTGAGCCCACTGCTTGTGTTGAAAAGAGCATAGCCAACACCACTGAGAGTGAAGGCCTATTGGTTGAGATCAGCTTAGTGAATGAGGAGACTGTTGTGAGGGGAAACAATGAGGATCAAATTTTTATGGGACCTTATCTTGCTGTCATGGTGAAAGACAATGTGTGTGTCCTACCTGACCACCCAAAACACCTTGTTGAGAGTCCCTGTGAGGAAGTGAGCCAAGTAAATGATGCTCATATAGATAAGGATTTGGATCCCACTGAAATTGAGTCAGTGAGTGATGTTTATGCCTATAAGAGCCCTTGGACACCATTGGTTTTGAGTCCATGGATACTCAATACCCTGACAAGGAGGGTGTGACTCCTGTTCTTACACCCTTAACAGGAGAAGAGCATATTAACACCAGCATGGTTCAAATTAATGTAGCACATTCCGCTGTCAAAGGTTCTGTTTTGAGCACTTACCTAAGTCCTTTGGGCACTTACATCAACAAGAGACTACATGAACCTTTGAACCTTGTTATGAGTAAATTTCTGACCATGCTTGATGATCAGAAATCTTGGAGTACAAATGTAAGTAAACAAAAGAAATACTCCAAATTTAATTGCTCAAAATTTCCAAATTTTATACCCCACATCAAACACTGTCCGAATTTCAGTCATAGTTGCTTGAGAAGTCTAAGATGTGTTCTTTCAATGCCACATTTTCATTCTTACATGCTGAAAAGAATGCAAACCATCTTAGTCCAATTGAGTACAATCCCATACACATTTGAGACAAAAACTGATCAAGATAATTGCAACCTTTACCAAATGCCATGGAGTAATATTGTGAAGTATTTTGAGGAATTTAAAGGCTTGAAATACTATTCTTGGATTCAATTTATGCCACTGAATGAAGTTTCTAACTCTGAAGCACTTGTGCAAGGAGATTCAAAAGAGAGACAACCTGATAATGGTGAAATAGTTCAAATTAACCACCACTGCCCAGACTTGAGTTCTCTGTGTTTGGGAATGGGTAATCCTTCAATATTCTGTAAGAAGTTATTGGAAACAGCCAGTCCAGATCCCTCACCTGATGAAGATAGGTTTTCAACTAACCTGGTAATGAGAAAGTTGAGGGACACACCTCAATGCAATGGCAGGCTAACAATATTTGATCCAGGGATCTTAGGGAATGCTGGTTTTCTTTTAAACCAACAATCTGAAGCTAAAAATGCTGCTACATTTCAGGAAGGGCAATCCCATGGGTTGACTTGTGAGGAGCTAAGGAGAGTTGAGGAGGAGCACCAGAATCCAAATAATACATTGGAGTTCTTCATTGCTGACTTTGATATGGTTGCTTGCTACATGTTTAAACGGAAAGTGGCCTGGCAAAGTATGGTGATCATCTTCATCATGTCCAGGCCGATCATGCCAAGTTCGAGCCCGAGACTGCCATTTATGTCCCACCCAGGCAGCTCACATTAGTCTTTGATCCAGGGGGAAGGATGCAACATTTTATCCTTGAACTGAGGAAATTCTTTTTCAACCTCTACGCTCCAGATTTGAGGACAAATCTTTTTCAACCTGGGGTGGTTGCAGCAGGAGCTAGGGGTATGGGTCACTCAATTTTCGTAAGCCAAGAACATACCAAAGGATGGTGCCAGGCAATCCCTCAATTGGATGCACCTAATTTAGTCCAAACCACTCGGGGGTCATGAAATACTCCCAATCAACATCGATTTGGACTCAAAGATGGCCACATCGGAGTTTTACATCACTAAAATTCATTTTCTTTATATGGTTAGAATCTTGAGAGAGTCTACTTTCCAATAGAGGTGGAATCAAGAGGGTCTAATGTGTGAATTTTTCAGAAGCAAGCTTCAAAGACTGTCATGCTTCGAATGCAACTCATTTCTGAAAATGACCTACCAGTGTTCAAAAATTAATATCTCAAGATTCACTCACAATTTTTGGTTGATTCGTTTTTGAGATGAAAGCTAACTCCTCTAGCTTTCATTTGAGCCATCATTCATATTTTTAGTCCATCTGAGCGAGGAGATACAATTTTTACAAGAACATTGCTGCACAGGGAGAATGTTATGCCTTTTCAAGTGACCTGTCCTCACTCAAAATTAAATAATTCAAGTTCCAGGGCATTATTCTGAGTAATTCCAGTTGCAGAGGATAGCTAAGTCATCTACGGTTCTTTTGGTATATGGGAGGCAGCCTATTTCTTCTCGAGCAGGAAGTTACAGCATCTGCAACAACCAACTGTTTCATGCATACTGTAAAGGGGCCTGTTTTGATATTTGTTCTTGACAAGGTAATTCAATCCTCTAATTAATCTTAAGAATGCTCGTGCCTATTGTCAAGCTGATCCCAATGTCCATACCATGTCATGGAATAAGAAATGGCAAGGTTTGAGATATTAAAAGCCAGCCCCCCTACACCAATGAAGTTTAAAAGAAGAAAAGCATTCTTTCCTTTAATAGCAAAGACAAAGGCCTGATTTGATAAAGTACTTTAGCATTGTTGGTACCATTTAGCAGATGAGCTCGTGGTATTTGAGGTGTCAACTGAAAGAAGGAGCCAAAGACAATTAAAACCTTTTGTCTTTGAACCCCAAGCCAAGAAGCATACATCGCCCAAGCCGCAACAAGTCATTGTCACTAAACCGCCCTGTCCCATTTCAAATTTTTTTGTTATTTTCCATTCGAAATTGTAAGATATTTAAGTAGCTTGTTTGTTTCCTAAGTCTAATCTTGACCTTAGATACTAGCTTTAGAATTACGGGCCAAGATTAGATCAAAGGTCCTATATAAGGAACCTCCTATGCCTTGTAATAGTCAGACTTTGATGAAATGAAAAAAACCAGAGAAACTTTTCTCCAATTTGAAATCTGCTTAACTTGAGCATTGTTTTAAGTTGAAGTCAGGCTTAATAACACTTCCTAAGTGTTGATTAATCACCTGTGGCAAGTTTCAGAGTAATCCTGTGCATTGACTGTGGGTTATTTTGATCTTGTTGTCCCAAATTAAATTAGATCTCTCGTGCTTCTTTGTGAGGATTTAATCTAATTTGCCCCCAAATTACTAGTCTAATTTCCTGTGCTTGCTGTGGGAATTAAATTAGCAATTATATCCTTTATTTGTTTGCAATTCAAACCAGAAAACCAATCACAAAAACAATTCCTTTTACCCTTGTTCTGAAACTGTATCAAGTCATCTTGACTGTCTTGAGTAAATTATTTGTCCTAGCTTGAGTACTTGTTTAATCTTGAAACTTTTGTCAGTATCACATTAAGTCTTAATCTTAATTGTGGCCAAGTTTCAGAATTTGTGAGGTTTATTTGCTATTTTATCCATAATTTAGAAGTTCATTGCATTCATTAGAATTTCTGAATGTGTCCCATTTCTGCTTCTACTTTGTTAAACTCTGATTTATTGTGAACCCCTGGTGTTTACATATCACCACGCATAGGAGACACTTTCAAAAGAACCTTCTCCCAACTGAAACTCTATGTCACGACTGTGTAAATCCGCATAACTCTTTTGTCGATCCTGGGCCGCTCTCATCTTTTGTCTGACCAGCTTAACATGTTCAATCATTTCCTATACCATCTCTGGCCCCAAAACCACTGCCTCACCTCTATCATCCCAACAAATCGGACTCCTACATCTCCTCCTATATAAAGCCTCAAACGGTGCCATGCCTATACTAGTGTGATAGCTGCTGTTGTAAGAAAACTCAATTAGGTCCAATCTCTGTTCCCAGCTACCACCAAAATCCATAACACACGCTCGCAACATGTCCTTTAAAGTCTTTATAGTCCTCTATGTCTGGCCATCTGTCGCAGGATGAAGCGCAGTACTCATCTTTAAGGTAGTTCCCATCAACTCCTGTAACTCTTTCCAAAACCGTGATATGAACCTCGCATCTCTATCGGACACTATATCCTTAGGCACCCCATGCAAACGAACCACGTGCCTCCTATAAGCCAAAGCTAACTGTATCTTGGTCCATGTATCTTTCATCGGCACAAAATGAGCTAACTTGGTCAGACGATCCACTATAACCAATATCATGTTGTTACCCTGCTGACTCCTCGGCAAACCCACTATAAAATCCATAGAAATGGACTCCCATTTCCACTCAGGTACCTCAAGAGACTGAATCTAACCTTGTGGTCGTCGCTGCTCCCCTTTCACTCTCTGACATGTCAAACAACGAGCCACAAACTCAGCTGTTTCCTTCTTCATCCCAGGCCACCAGAAAGTCTTCTTTAAATCTTTATATAGCTTGTCACCGCCTGGATGTACCGAATATTGTGTGCAATGAGCCTCTGTCATGATTATCTTTTTCAACTCCTCATCACTAGTAACACACCATCTCCCATCAAATCTCACACTGCCATCTGTTTAAATAGAGAATCTAGACACTGTCCCTTTCTCTACTCCAGCTCTCCACTCCTCAATCTTAGGATCCAACACCTGTTTCCTGCGAATATCATCATAAAGATCTAGCTCCACTGTCAAATCCCCTATAACATCCACTTTCTGTATCATATATATCCCCAACTTCCCCACCTCATCTCTCAACCTCATCAAAGACATAGTTGTGCAAAGAGAATGCACACTCTTCCTGCTCAAAGCATCTGCAACCACATTAGCTTTCCCTTCATGGTATATAATATCCATGTCATAATCCCCAATCAGCTCCATCCACCTCCTCTGTCTCATGTTCACCTCCTTTTGAGTGAAGATGTACTTGAGACTCTTATGATCTGAAAATACCTTAAAGGTCACCCCATAAAGAGAGTGCCTCCAAATCTTGAGAGCAAACACAACTGCACCCAACTCCAGATCATGTGTCGGATAGTTCTCCTCATAAGGCTTCAGCTGTCTAGAAGCATAAGCAATCACTTTCCCATTCTGCATCAGCACACAACCCAACCCATTATTTGAAGCATCTGTATACACCTCAAAGTTCTCACTCCTTTTAGGTAAAGCTAAGATTGGAGTTGTGGTCAAACGCTCCTTTAAGGTTTGGACCGCCATCTCACAACTTTCATCCCAACGAAATCTATTCTCTTTCCTCATCAAAGCTGTCATAGGTCTGGCTATCTTGGAGAAATCTTTCACGAACCGTCGATAGTACCCTGCCAAGTCCAAGAAACTCCTTATCTCAACCACATTGTTCGGTGCTTCCCACCGAGTAACTGCTTCTATCTTTGCAGGATCCACAGCAACACCCTTCTTAGAAATCACATGCCCCAGAAAAGCAACCTCCTCTAACCAGAACTCATACTTCGACAACTTTGTATACAGCTGATTGTCTCGCAAAGTTTGTAACATTATCCTCAAATGCTCCTCATGCTCCTCCTTAGTCTTAGAAAAGACTAAGATATCATCGATAAAGACCATAACAAACCGATCCAAGAACTGACTGAAGACCCGGTTCATCAAATCCATAAACACTGCAGGTGCATTAGACAACCCAAACGGCATCACACCATACTCATAGTGACCATACCTCGATGTAAAAGCTGTCTTCGGTATGTCTTCCTCCCGAATCTTCACCTGATGATAGCGCGACCTCAAATCGATCTTAGAAAAAACCGCTGCACCGTTCAACTGATCAAACAAATCATCTATCCTCGTCAAAGGATACTTGTTCTTCACTGTGACCCTGTTCAGCTCCCTATAATCGATGCTTAACCTTAAACTCCCATCTTTCTTTTTCACTAATAAGACTAGTGCTCCCCATGGTGATACACTAGGTCTAATGTATCCCTTCTCAATCATCATCCAGTTGTTTCTTCAGCTCCTTTAACTCCTTAGGACCCATACGGTACGGTGCCTTAGAGATTGGCCCCGTCTCAGGTTTCAACTCAACACTGAAATCTATCTCCCTCTTCGGTGGCAACCCCGGTATCTCCTCTGGAAAGACATCTGGAAACTCTCCCACCACTGGTATTTGTTCAATTGTCGGACTCTCAAGACGATGATACCTCACATGGCACAAGATCAACGGACACCGCTTCCTCACGTAAGACTTCAAGGTCACTGCTGCAATCAACTTAACTTTGGGTTTGACGACAAACCCACGATAAGACACACTAATCCCCTTAGGACCTCTCAAAGAAACCGTCTTTTGATGACAATCTATCTTAGCCTTGTACTTACCCAACCAATCCATACCAACTATCATCTCAAAACCCCTACAAAGGAAACTCTAACAAGTCCACTGGTAGGTCAACCTGCCCAACTATCATAGACACACCTCTATACAACCGCCCATAAGATACAGACTCACCCGACGATATAAAAACTTCCTCTTTTACAGACTCATATTCACTCAAACCCAACAGCTTAGCATGAATCGATGATACAAACGACTGTGACGCTCCCGAATCAAATAAAACAAAGGTAAAGACTCCACTAGCAAGAAAAGTACCGGTAACAACGTGAGCATCATCCTCAGCTGCCTTCTTCTCCATCATGAACAGTTTACCACTAGTCTTCTGCCCACCTCCCTGGACAGTACTAGCTGAGGTAGATGGCTTAGAAGCCGACCCCTGGTTGTTGTTATTCGTTGCCGGTCTCTGATATGAATTACCACCATTGCGGTTAGCCCCACCATGGTTGTTACTCTGACCACCCCGGTTATTCCAAGACCCAACCGGCCTGTTACTAGCATAACTCTGCGAAGGACCCTGAGAGAAACTCCCCTGCGACGGTCTCTGGAAACCCACACTCACAGCACTGGTGCACTCATGCCTATTGTGACCCATATCGCCACAGTTAAAACAAGTCATACCCCAACTGCTACTACTACCACCATGGCCACGCCCAAAAGAAGCTCCAGCACTAAACCCCAAACCCGAAGAGTACACTCTAACCTGGCTATGGCCGCCCCTCTTGTAGCCAGACTGACCACCACCCTCACTCTCAGCCTTCCTCTTCTCAGAGGCTCTCTCTCGGTTCTTCTTGGTCATCTCTACCATCCTCTCAGCTCTCCCTGCACGCTTATATGCCTCCTTAACATTAGTAAGGACTCCTACCGGCAGCTTCTCCATGATCTTGGGGGTCAACGCCTTCTCAAATCTTAACGCCAAGGTCTCTTGGCTCAGCCCCATGTCCTCAGCATACCTAGATTTCTCGTTGAACTTATGATAGTACTCAGCAACTGTCATATTGGAAGTCATCATAAAATCATCGAACTCCTCCCTCAGCTTACTACGCACATACTCAGGTACAAACTCTCACCTCATAGCTTTCTTAAACTCATCCCATGGTATCGCAGGTAACCCCTGTTTCATATATATCTCCAAAGCACTCACCTTAACCTTGTCCCAGCACTCACCAGCTGCTTCCCTCAAGTAGAACGCAGCATGTTCCACTCGAAGCTCCTCAGGACAATGTACCAGATTGAGAATATTCTCCATCTCCCTATGCCAATTATCCAGCAGAATTGGAGCCCCAGTTCCCAAGTACTCCTTGGGATTAAATCTCGTTATATGAACACTTATCTTGGAGTGATCCGGCCCTGTCTCCTTATCTTTTCTCACTCTCTTCAAAGCCTCAGTAAGAGCATCGTTTTTTTTTTTGCAAGAAAAGCAAGTTGTATATTCATCCATATAGGGAGTAAATGGCCAATCTTACAAAAGAGAACCACTAGTTGCTCCTACTAACAACCATTGAGAGTAAACATGAACACACATCCCATATCTCAAAACACAAAAACAACCTGAACAACACCTACTCGATCGAGTGCCACAACCCACTCGATCGAGTTGAGGTCACTCGATCGAGTTGAGGTCACTCGATCGAGTGCCTCGACTCCAGAACCTGACCAGAAAGCTCCCAAAAACGTACTCGATCGAGCCAACCACACACTCGATCGAGTTGACCCCACTCGATCGAGTGCCCCATCCTACTCGATCGAGCGCCCAAAAACAGACTTCTGCCCAGAAACGGAAAACCACCTACTCGATCAAGTCAAACCCACTCGATCGAGTAACTCACCTACTCGATCGAGTTCCCCCCACTCAATCGAGTCATGCAGACTCGTACACTACCTGCATGTTCAAACTCACACTTCCAACTATCTATACTCTTATGCAAAACGACAAACAACAACAATATATATATACCTCTTTGTATAATCAAACAAAAGTAACTTTCTTCCGTATTTCTAACATGCCACGTTATAAATCAAATATCATGCTTTCATGCCTTCAACCAATCAACATACAAAATAACATCATCATTATCTTTCTCTACACATCTCCCATCCTACACATGCATGCATCCACCAATTCATATCACACATTACTATATAGATACACAAATCACAAGATAAATATATAGCGATCCCGACACACACCCCATGGTGACCGGTTCAAAATTGTAGGGCGAGTACGCGACTTTAGGGCATCTCCCAAGCCTTTGCATTAGCTCCTACAACTTCTACCCCGGGTTCATTTTAGTTTGACTCCTTATGTTCATTAGGTTCATTGGTTACAGGTTTTAAGATCGTTGCTCTGATACCACTTTGTAACACCCCTATACTCCAAGTGCCTTACCCGGACCACTTAAGGCATGAAAGTGCTACCATCTCGGTTACCCGAGGCAATGATAATCAAATGACAATAAGGAAACGTACTTAAATAGTAATAAAGTTTAAGTGATACAAGCCAAACTCCAAAACTTGTTAAAAGGAAATACAAAAGTTTTCAAAACTGTCAACTCCTAAACAACTACAAATGTTCGACACAGCGAAAGACTTCTAAAACTGCAACATGGTGACTCATCCCAGCTATCCCATACGCATCGTCTCATACCTGCTCAATAACTGCTCACCACCCCCGAATGGATCACCACAGTTTTTAAAACATTTAAACGGGGTCAGTACTAATTACATAAAAACAACAGCTGATATGAAACCACAATGTAAACAACTCAAACACACAATCTCAATCTCCACAACTCCACCCTATTCCACATATCTGATTACACATTAAAATGTGTAGCCCTGCCAGAGTACCCATCGCAACAAGTACTCCTCGATGCCAGTGGAGGACCTCAGCCGTTCCCACCTAAGCCCCGCTCATCTCTATCGAGCAATAAACCCATGTTCATTAATGTGCACTTCCCTTATGTGGCGGGTTCCACAGAAGGCGAATCAAGGGCGTGAAGCCACTCCCGCAAGTGACTCGACTCAGCTAGGGACGCACCCCGAAGATCACAGACAGTTAACAATCAATCATCGAATACAAACAACACTTACCAACAACCGATGCCAATACGATAAAAGAATCAATCAACAACAATGACAACAACACCAACACCAACAATGCCATGTAATTAATACTGAGTAGGGAAACCCTGCCTGGAATGCAAACACCATAGACGGTCTTAGCAGCTAATCAGAATCTTTCCTCAATGAAACCTCCTCTTATAACATACATACATACAATTACTACCACATTCATACAAATCACCTTAAACCCCTAATATCTCCCAATTAGGGTTTCAACCAACTTTAACAAAACACTATAAAAATTATATAAAAAGCTTACCCTCGACACAAGGATCACAACGGCGTAAAGAACAAGATGATCCGATACTCCTAGCCTTGAGGATTTGTTAACAATGCGACGAAAACAACTTACGTAACTCCTCTTCTTCTCGAATAGGTTTTTAGAACGTTAAAAGAGATTTGGAAAAGTGACGGTCATCTTTTTATATTAATCTCGCATCTTTAACAAAACCCGTCAAACTCAGCCCGTAAAACTCACTTACTCGATCGAGTAAGTGACTTACTCGATCGAGTGCCCCTTACTCGATCGAGTACCCTACAGGCACTCTACTGTTTTGCGTCAAAAACTACTTACTCGATAGAGTAAGCCCCACTCGATAGAGTACCCACAAACATAGAAAACCGTAGTATTACATCAATTGAGTCACCTCTGGAACTAACAATGATGCTTCTAAACATACTTCTACAGCTAAAGAAGCCGAGCCAATCAAAATTCAACTACCATTTCCTTAAAGATTACAGAAATCTAAACTTGAACTACAATTTGGTAGGTTCATTGAGGTATTAAAGAATCTTCAAGTGACAGTGTCATTCACTGAATTGGTAACTCAAGTGCCGGCTTATGCTAAGTTTTTGAGAGAAGTTTTGTCAAAGAAGTGGTCTTTCGATGAAGTGGAGACTGTCGCGTTCACTCATGAATGCTACGTCGCATTATAAGCAAATTCTCCACCTAAGCTGAAGGATCAGGGAGTTTTTCTATTCCTTGTACTATAGGCCCTTTATCTATTGACTAGAGCTTTTCAAATGCGGGCTTGGGCCGGACATGGGCCGGGTTGTGAAGCAAAAAGTTGCCCTTTAAGACCTTAGTGGGCGGGTCGGGCCTTAATTATGGGCCAATTATCCTTGACCTTGCCCTCCCTTTAGTCAAAAGTCGGGCGGCCCATGGGCTAATGGGTCGTAACACGAAACTTCAATTTAGATGTTTTATTAATTAAAATATATAAGGGTACCCAATATATAAATATTTTCGTTATATTTTAACCTTTATAGTTTACGTATTATTTTAGTGTTCCACATCTATATAAAATTGATACAATTTTCTTTGAAAATGTCTTTTTTTAAGAGTAAAAGTAAAGGATTTAAATAGTAAATGGGCCTAATGGGCCGGTCCACGAAATTTTCTTGTTGTCCATGTTGGAGCTTGTGTCCTCCACAAATTAGTGTGATAACATTTGTAAATCTCTTACAGGTTCACAAGGGTATACTTCGTATATTTAATCAGTTGATTAACGTTTACCTAATAACGGTTGGCTTGCTAGAAAGTTTGACGTTATTATCATACAGATGGCGGTGATCAACTGGTCCCTAAAGGTCACACCTATAGGATGTGTTTAAGAAATGTGGTTATAAAAATATAATCACATTGATGCCCAAAATGACTAAAAAGTTAGTCAATGTGTTGATGAGATAATTATTTAATGAAAATTAAATAATATTAGTTGAGACGAATTAACTGTCAATTCGTAAATTAAATATAATAAGTTATATTTAATTAAATGTATGTAATATTAGCTTGGACGAATTAATCTGTTAATTCGTAATTAAATATAATCAGTTATATTTAATATCAACAAGATGAATGTGTCATAGTGGTAATAGTGAGGGTACACAAACCAAGAGGTCTTGGGTTCGATCCTCACTAGATGACAATTCAACACATATTATATATTTTTGGAAAGACCAAAAATAAGAAGAATATACTCCTTATTTCGGTCAGTTGGGCCGAAAATAGGAAAGTATTATTCATCTTAATTTTCGGCCAGTATAAGGAAGAAAGGGAGAGAATTATTCTACCCTAATTCTTTTTCTTGACCTAGCCTCTCTCTCTCATCAGAAAAAAAAAAACACAAAACAACTAAAAATTTACAGAAAATTTTAGATCGATTCTAGCACAATCAATAGGGCATATCTCATATCGTCTTGGGTGCAACTGATAGGCGAATATCAATTTCGATATTGTTCTTAGGCAAATTTTGCTAGGACCGAAGGTTAATTCTGAATCCTTTATACTTTGTTTATGTATTTTGTTTATGACCTTTGATCATCATTGTTAAATTCGTTATAATATGTAGATACCCGTATCCGTCGATATTGGAATTTATAGAGAACCCGACAAACACCCGATGATGATAGGACACATGTATTCTTTAGTTGTCATTGTCATTATTTGGGCTCGTTTTATGATGTAGAATGAGCGTTGTCGACGAAGTATTTTATTAATTTAAATGATATTTAAATTAAATGTTTTTTAAAGTGAATTCATTTTATTGTTTTAATTTGAATTTATTTTCCTAAATTTATTTTATTGAAAATAAAATATATTTTTGATTTGAAAAATCATTCTTTAGTTATTTGATTTGAAAAATCAATTTATATCGTTTATAAACCGTATTTGAAGAACTCGATTTTTTACGATGGTTTTATACGCGATTTTGAGCTCGTTTTCAACTTGATTTGGGCACGATTTTCAAAGCAAACTCGAGCCAACTCTTGACCCATAACCCAGCCCATCACTCACCCTCATAACCAGGCCCTAACCCCATGCAAGCCCACGTCCAAACTCCCTCCAATCCAGCTAATAACCCATCCCAAACAGCCCGCACAACCAACCCTTTCCCTTACCCGTGTTCAGCATTGCCAAGCCCCAAACCCGCTCCAAACGCCACTTAAACCCGTGCCCATTAACCCTAAAACATACCCTAGTATCCTACCCATATTACCCTATCTTAACCACCAAGAAACACCCCTCCAAAACCCTACACGAGCTCACGAAAGCTGCTGGACAGCAGCAGCGAAACAGGGAGCCCGACTGCTTGTTGCTCTCTTTTACCCTACTTTAACTCCCTATAAATACCTCCCCTCTGCCATACTTTCATTCCTCTAAGTTCTCCATACATACTACCGTCACTCACCAGCACCAATCTCCACAAAAAAACCCTAGTTGCTTCTCAAAACTCTCGACAAAACCGAGACATCCAAACTGAGAAGCAGTTTGTGTCTCTCTCGAAATACCATTCGTTTCCCCTTCAAATCTCCATTAAAATTCGAGTTTCTTGTTCCTAATTAACCATATAATATCCATCTACATCTTAAACAAAGATTCATGAGCCAAATTGACCTTGAGAGTACACGAATCCCCTCGAAAAAAAAGCAGTGTCATACACTCTGTTTTTGTGCTTTTCCTGTCTGTCCAGTTCTGTTTGTGCTCATTTTTCGTGCCCAATAACTCAGAACGAGCATGGTTTGTTTTAAGATCTTTGTTCTCCTCTCTTTCTAGTTTTCAAAACATCTTTTAAATCTAATTTTCACCGTGAAACGAGTGAGAAATTGCAGTTTGAAAGTTGCTGTCCAGATTTACAAAAAACGTGTTGTTGCTTTGTTTCTTCGTCGACGACGGCCTCTCGAGATAAAATCTACGATCGATTACGACCCAACACGGTGTCAACGATACATGTAGGTTGAGGGTGCATCAAATCCTTCTATTCTCCCTTTTATTTCGTTCTTTTTATGTTTGTTTTTTATTGTTCGTTTTTACATTGTTTATCGTTTTGCATTGTTTGATTTCGTTAACTATGAAACTAGTTTAGTTTGAGTACGAGTTAAAGTACCACCATGAACACCCGCATTGACTTGAGTCGGGAAAGAAATCCGTCACATCGGTCGGTCGTATCCCCCTTCTCATTTACATATCCTCGTGTTCAAGGTAGGGCATTAATGAAATGGATTCTAACTTCGTTCCTCGCTTTTGACCCCTCGTTTGTTTCGTTCAATTCGACCTACCCTAGGACCCGTTGCATTTTAGTTAACAATCAGAGGTCGAACTAAAATGCAACGGGGTGGCCCACGGTTTATATAACTCACGGCCTTGGGTCACTCCTCGTAATGCGTGCTTTCGCTTAATCTTATCGAATTAGACATTGGGTCACACACCAAAGCATGCATTAGCATAAATCGGGCCATGTTGCTTTAAACAACATGCGATTTACTACGCTCTTACATGAATTGGAGCACAACTATATAACCAAATAAGGCTAAGGTTTTTATAAATCAATTGACTCAACCCAAAAGAAAACTAATCACAAGTGAATTACAAGATACGACTCGATAAGTAAAAGGTAATTACAAAATACAAAACAACAATGAATAAACGATATAAAGATGAAGCAAGAACGACAAAAGGCACGGCCAAGCACACGGCCCTAGGCACGGCCACCCTAGTTCCTAGGTTAGGTTCATTAGGTTAGATAGATTTGCAAAGCGATATAGGATATACATTAGAAATTGATGATAAAAGAGGTCAGAAGGCTTCGCCTAAAACCGAGTGTTCTACACGGCCTAAAAGGGTCGAATTAGGTCAAGTTCGCTAATTAAGTTAACTCGTCGAGTGTTAATAACAAGGTGCTAATCACGCACTCTTATACTAGCAAGAAATTAGGTGAAAAGAGAGATGCATTCAATTAGGTTATAGAATTGTTGGTCGATTTTAATGTTGTGTCGAAGCACCCTAACATGTCTAATTAGGTTATTTAATCGATCTAAAGTCGTCTAAACGAATCATATGTTAACAAACAGGGGTCAAACTAACATGCGACGGGTCCTAGGGTAGGTCGAATTGAACGAAACAAGCAAGGGGTCAAAAGCGAGGAACGAAGTTAGGATTCGTTTTATTAATGCCCTACCTTGAACACGAGGATATGTAAAAGAGATGGGGGATACGACCGATCGATGTGGCGGATTTCTTTCCCATCTCAAATCAAAGCGGGTGTTCGTGGTGGTACTTTAACTCATACTCGGACTAAACTAGTTTCATAGTTAACGATATCAAACGACAAACAAAACGATAAACAACGTAAAACGAACAATAAAAAACAAACATAAAAGAACGAAATAAAAGGAGAAGAGGAGGATTTTATGCACCCTCAACCTACATGTATCGTTGACACTGTCTTGGGTCGTAATCGATGGTAGATTTTATCTCGAGAGGCCGCCGTCGACGAAGGAACAAAGCAACAACACGTTTTTTTTGTAAATCTGGACAGCAACTTTCAAACTGCAATTTCTCACTCGTTTCATGGTGAAAATCCGATTTAAAAGATGTTTTGAAAACTAGAAAGAGAGTAAAACAAATATCTTAAAACAAACCACGCTCTTTCTGAGTTTTTGGGCACGAAAAACGAGCCCAAACAGAACTGGACAGACAGGAAAAGCCGCGAAAACAGAGGGTATGACACTCTGTTTTTCGATGGGATTCGTGTACTCTCAAGGTCAATTTGGCTGTGAATCTTTGTCTAAGATGTAGGTGGATGTTATATGGTTAATTAGGAACAAGAAACTCGAGTTTTAATGGAGATTTGAAGGGGGAACGAATGGTATTTCGAGAGAGACACAAACTGTTTCTCAGTTTGGTTGTCTCGGTTTTGTCGAGGGTTTTGAGAGGCAATTAGGGTTTGTTTTTCGAGTTTAATGCTTGTGAGTGACGGTAGTATGTATGTAAAACTTAGAGGAATGAATGTATGGTGGAGAGGAGGTATTTATAGGGAGTTAAAGTAGGGTAAACGAGAGCAACAAGAAGTCGGGCTCCCTGTTTCGCTGCTGCTGTCCAGCAGCTTTCATGAGCTCGTGTAGGGTTTTGGAGGGGTTTTTCTTGGTGGTTAAGCTAGGTTAATATGGGTAGGATACTAGGGTATGGTTTAGGGTATGGTTTAGGGTTAATGGGCACGGGTTTAAGTCGTGTTTGGAGCGGGTTTGGGGCTTGGCAATGCTGAACACGGGTAAGGGAAAGGGTTGGTTGTGCGGGCTGTTTGGGGAGTGTTTAGGACGGGTTTGTGGAAGGGGTTAGGGCCTGGTTATGAGGGTGAGTGATGGGCTGGGTTATGGCTCAAGAGTTGGCTTGAGTTTGCTTCAAAAACCGTGCTCAAATCGAGTTGAAAACGAGCTCAAAATCGCATACAAAACCATCGTAAAAAACGAGTTCTTCAAATACGATTTATAAATTGATTTAAATTGATTTTTCAAATCAAGTAACTTAAGAATGATTTTTAAAATCAAATATCTATTTTATTTTCAATAAAATAAACTTAAGAAAATAAATTCAAATTAAAAAAATAAAATGAATTCACTTTAATAAAACAAACATTAATTTAAATATCATTTAAATTGATAAAATATTTCATCGACGGCGCCCATTCTATATCGTAAAACGAGCTCCAAATAATGACAATGACAACTAAAGAATACATGTGTCCTATCATCATCGGGTGTTTGTCGGGTTCTCTATAAATTCCAATATCGACGGATACGGGTATCTACAGAGCCCCCACTTTGACTGAGGCTTGGACAAGGCGAAAGTCAAAGTATACCCCAGGTCCCTTTCGACCTGAGGATTCCGTGGGTCGTTTATAGTCCATTAGACTTGCGTATATAAGCTCGCCAGCCATAAGAAGAGATCATACCTGAAACTTTGTTGGGGATTAACTCTTGCTTCTGTTGCGTCAAATTATCATCGTTGTTCGTCGACCCATAAAATTGCATATATGGTGGATTGAGCCTTATCCTTAGGCGCCTACGTATCCGTTTCTGACGGAATCAAACCCGCGTCGTAGTTCGGCAACTGCTGACACCTGCCCAAAGTTTATCATCTGCTGGCATTTGTCCGAAATTCATCATTTGTTGACATTTGCCCAAAATTTATCATCTGCTGGCAGGTGCCCAAATGGGACGGGACTTTCCAAGGAGGTTGCCGCCACTTTCATCATTTGCTTTCAGCTAAGGAATTCTTCCATTTCATACTCTTGTATTGAATTGAATTCTTGGTGGATGTCATCCTTTACATCTTGATAATGGTCTCTGAAGCCTACGGCTTTAGAGCCCCCAGTTTGTGATGGCTCTAAAGTCGAAGACTTTAGAGCCCCCAGTTGAAGCATATCAGGCTATATTTGAAACATAGAAAATGTACAAGCAATAATCATCACATAAGCACATTTGGATCATCGATCTTAAAATTGGATCATTTAAAAGATTGGGTCATCGACCCGAAAAATGAATTTTGAAAACTTTGAATAATTGGGTCATCGACCCGAATTTTGAATTTTGACATCATTTAGTATGTTGGGCCATCGACCCGAGGTTTGAAGCTGAAGTATTGGAATGTTGGGTCGTCGACCTGAAATTGAATTTGAAAGACTGGGTCATCGACCCGAAGTTTGAACCTGTTGAAGATTTTGAATAATTGGGCCATCGACCCAAATTTTGAATTTGACATCACTTATGATGTTGGGCCATCGACCCGAAATTTGAATTTGAAACGAATCATTTGGGTGTTGGGTCGTCGACCCAAAATTTGATTTTGAACTTTGAGATTTGTACCACTACTTGCATCATCTATCCATAATTCGCAAAAAGTTTTTGAAATTTCGAAATTCTGAAAAATTTGGCATTTTGAAATCGAACCTTGACGGGTGAGAACGAAATACGACTCAGACACTTTGTATGACCCGTAAATAACGTGGGCGTAGCCCGCTACCGTAAAACAAAAAGGAAAATGAAACCGTAAGTGTGCACGGGTTTTAATTCAATTATTAACTTGTTGGGGGTAGAAATGTAAATAGGCCATTCTGGCGCCCAAAAAACGGCAAATAGGAATCACAAGGCCATCGGACTTGAGACAGAGATATCGTATGGCATGGGCGTGCTCCCGAGGGCACATGGGAATCAAGATCACTTGGCATTGACAAGGTGGATTAAACTCACGGAGCAACAACGTTAGCTTCGCCTAGACACTAAACACAGACTGATTTTATGAGAACAGTTGGACATCACACATCACTCTTGTTGGGAACATTTTGCCACCCTTCTCCTCGCCTCCTTTCTTTTCAGCGAGTATTCATCATTTCTTGCCACCGCCTTCTTTCTTTTCAGCGGGCTTTTACTATTTTTCTTCCACGCCTTCTTTCTTTTCAGCGGGTTTTTCATATTTTTGGTTCCCAACACAAACCTACATCTATATAACTCGGCATCTTTGCCTAAACCATTCGATAAAGCTCATTCTGAGACTTGATACTATTCATCTGAACCTATATCCTTATCCTAGCTTACATCGAGTACTAAGACCAACTCAAACAAAGGTGGCTTCATTTGGACATGATTAAGACCCGTAAAAAACCGACAAGATGACAACTTGGATGATGGATGGATTGAATCCCTTATTCTGAAGGACTGCCTACGTATTCGCGTGGAGCGAAATCAAATCCGACGTAGTTCGATCATGGTGCATAAACATGGCATTTTGATAATGTGTACACACTCGAAGGTTTCACCTAAGGTATCATGACGTATCCCATTCTAGCCTGTAAGGTACTGTTAAACCCCGTGTCTAGGGTTGGTACAAAAGGCTTTGGTTCTTTGGGATGTGGAGCTTGGTAAAAAAAAAAAAGGTTCGCAAGGTAAACCATCATTCTGAAGGTTCGTTTTGTGGTGTTAAGGCCAAGGGCTATGGCTTATAACGTGGTCGGAAATGGTGTCTCGGGTTTGATGAAACCCGAGTACAAATGGGTTGGGAATCGATGTGGGTCCAAATTTCCATGTCTTGACCCTAAAGGCTGGGTGTAACAACACAAGCGGAATGATTCTCAAAATTCCCGACTATCCCTTTGTAACTGTCTCAGGAAGGACTTAGAGGGTAAAGAGGTTACTACTTAAGCTTTTGGGCTTCGCCCATTGAACTTCAACTATGGGTTCTTGACTTGACTTCTGGCTTCCGTAACTTCGACATTCAAACAAAAGCGTTCTGCAATGACTTCAACATCTTTTTTTCTTTTTTCCTTTTTCTTTCATCACTTTTCTTTTTTCATTTTTTCATTTTTTCATTTTTTCATTTTTTCTCTTTTTCTCATTTTTTCATTCTTTTTGAAAAAAAAAGTCTTCTACTCATTCTCCTAGTCACAAATGGATACACCTTGATGAAAACATGGCTTCGCCAACTAATTTGGGTCAGAACGAACAATTCCTTGTTAGAACGGGTTGGTTTCTTCTCTCTTTGAGAGGGGATGATTTTGTGGGGATGGGCTTGCCTTCCATCATCGATAGGGAAACCAGGAGCTAGTCCAGGTTCGCCATAGAATCATCTAAAGGCTTGTGTTAAGCATTGATTTTGATGGAGGTTTTCTACCGCCAGACATGGAATAGGTAAAGGAATCAAACACAGGATCCTAGTGTACCTTACATTTTGAAACGAGACATATTTCCACCCCAGGGATGCCTTTAAGTGTGTTGTGCGTTTTATCATATTTCGGAATGATTGAGGATGGGAAACAAGACATATTTGGAAATGAAACTGCAACTTTTTTTTGAAAAGGCAACTGCTTAACAGACTCAAAGGAACGATTCCTAGGACACACCCTAGGTCATCGCGGGACAAACGACTCAACTTCAAGAAAAGAAAGTCCTAGACTCGACTCGACTAAGAAAAGAAAATAGATCCCGACTCATAATTTTTCAAATCTGGTCTTGAGCTTTCCCTTGTTCAGTTGTCAGCTAAGATGCTCGGTTCTAGTCCTTGATCCCTTTGATGCTCTGCCTCCATCCTGAGGTAGTCCTCTAAGGATCTACGCCAGTGATGAAGGTTGGTGAATCGAATTGTCCATTATTAATTAACTTCGTTAACGAGAGGAGTACATTCTAGAGCGAGACTCCCGATTTGAATTTCATTCTTTGGGTTTGGCAAGGATTCAGAGCAATCCACAAATATTTTCCCGATAAACACTCCTTTCATGTGACATGGGCGGATAAGATGGGAATAATCGACATTGTCTTCAACAGAAACAAATTTAGAGTGATAGCCAAATGGATTGGTGATGTTATTGGGTTTAACAGCTGGGATCGGGAGCGTTCCGTTCTCAATCATGTCTTAAATTTCGTGTTTCAGTCGATAACACCTTTCAGTATCATGGCCTTTCCCTTGATGAAAGGCACAATAGGCATTTGGTTTATACCATTTACCTTGTTGCTCAGCGGGAAGGTCCGGAGTTGGACCAATAGGCTTTAGCTTTCCTTGGGCTATGAGCCTTTGGAGAGCGTATGTATAAGTGCATCCGATATCGGTGAATGCCCTAGGTGTTTGGCGCTGCGACTTCTTCGATTTCCCTTCTAAAAGATTGATGGCTTCATCAATATGGGCCGTTGCTGGGGCTTTGCCCTTAGACGATGAGGCCCCTTGGTACCCTTTCGGCTTTTCAGCCTCTGCCATTCTGACATCATCTTCTACCTTTATCCCGATTCTTATCAATTCTTTGAAAGATCCAAAATTTTGGTATTTTAGAGCATTGCGGTAAATAGGTCGTAGATTCTTTACGAACTTATCTACCATTTCAACTTCGTCAGGCTTCTTGGCTAACTTCACGCTTTCAGCGCGCCATCTTTCAAGGAATTCAGTAAAGTCTTCTTTATCTTTGTGGGTCATAACCTCTAACGTCCTTATATTGGTCTGAATCTCAACATTATCAGCATAGTGCTTACAAAACTCCACCGTGATATATTCGAAAGTGGGGAAGTTCTTGAGGTCCATATTATAGAACCACGCCTTCGGGTGTTCATCCAGAGATTGAGCGAAAATTTCAGAGAGCATGTCAGTAGGTACTCCTTTCAGTGCTAAGTACCCCTTATAGGCCTTAACATGGTGGACCGGATATTCTGTGCCTTTAAACTTTGGGATATCAGTGAGTACCATGTTTGTGGGCAACTTATCCTAAACTGGGGCATAGGCCCTAGCATTTTCGTAGTGGATGTTTTTCCCCTGGGAGAGTTTCAGACGGTCTTCAATGAATTTGAACCGTTTCTCCAGATCAGTCAGAGGTGGGGTGGAGGAATCTTCACCCAGCTTGGATTCGATCACATCCATTCTGGCCCTCATGAGGTTCACGACCTCAGTGAGTTTGTTAACAGCGTCTTCCATTGCTTGAAGTTGGGTTTTTGGCGGCCTTTCTACAAGAAAACCCCGAACTGAGTCAATATTCAAATGTGAGAGCCCCTGGACACTTAAGGACACGACACCAACTTGACTCAAGCAAAGACTCGACTTAAGACTAACTAACCAAAAGGTTCGACTCACAGATGGATTTAGACCTCGATTCATTTTAGACTCGACAAAACGACATGACTCAAGCTGTCATAGCTCGATTCTAAACTGGACTCGGTGTGACTAAACCCGTGATTAGACTAACATAGCCCATAAGTTTAAGTGAAACGCCCTAAAATTAGAGTCGAGTTTATGTATTTTGTTTATGACCTTTGATCATCATTGTTAAATTTGTTATAATCCTTCTAAATTAAGGGAAGTATACAGATTATTTCCCACAGTCCATACCCGTTCATTTAACTTGATGGGCTGGGCTTGGCCCGCCCTCTTAATTTTTCGTGTAAAAATACTTGTCCAAGCCCACGTAATAAGCGGGCTGGACGGGCGGGCCTAATGGATGAGATGACCCATGAACAAGTATACTATTGACAATGCTTTATGTGATTTAGGAGCAAGCGTCAGCGTCATGCCGTATAAAATTTGCAATCAATTAAACATGACTAATCTTAAATGTACTAACATGACTATTCAATTGGCTGACAGGTCTATTTAGCACCCTATGGGTATCTTAGAAGATGTGCCAGTGAGAATAGGAAAATTTTTCATTCCAGTCGATTTTGTAGTGATAGATATAGCTGATGATTCTCATGTTCCTATTATTCTAGGACGACCATTCTTACATACAGCAGGGGCGGTTATAGATGTTAGGCGTGGGAATCTTACGTTCAATATTGGAGATGATACTATCACTTTTGGTCTAGACAAAGCATCACGTCCTTCTGATTTAAAAGCTTCTTGCCATATGATTAATATATACTTTTGATCCTACTCTTAACAATTGCCTTGCTTTATGTTTTGACAGGAATCCACCTGACGCCCCTTCTCTTGCATCATATCTATGGAGCAAGGAAGTGGATGAAATAGAGAAATTGATATATGGAGATGAACCTCCTCCTGAGATGGTTTACACTGCTGTGATGCGAGTGTTGACATAGAAGCCGAGTTGGATGCAATGGAGGCCGAGATTTTCAAAGAGGAGTCAATCGAAGTTTTTTATAAAGCTCCTACGACGGATGAAGTGCCCTATCTCTTACCGAGTGATGATGACTTGAAGAACAATGAACATTGCTCATATTTTACATTCGACTTTGAGTTTGATGAGCAAGAACTTTTTTTGTCATTTATTTTCTCTTGGACTATTTATTGGTGCTACTTATGCTTGTGTGTAGCACATGCGCTACTTTTTGATTTACTGCTACGCGCTTTAAGTTGTATTGATTGTGATTTGTGTGCGCATTTGTTTTAAATGCAGAATTGATGCTCGCAAGATGGTTCCACGATCGAGTGTCATCGGGCTCGATCTAGTACTCAAATTTTTATCGTGACCTGACGATGATAGGAATTGCGCGGTTGTTTATTTTCCCCTATTTTTACAGCTAGCTTGGGGTAATTTCTACGCTCTTACCTGGTATTCTCTTCCCTTGTACCTTCTTTAATTGTATTAACTATTTCTTTTTCATTCCTTTTGTTAGTTGTGTCCTTTAGGTTGCTGGTGATTTTTGTGTGATTGCTATGTTGTAGGCGTCACAATGAGGACACAGTGACATTTAGGTTTGGGGGAGGAGTCTTTAATTATGTTGTGTGCTTTACTTATTGTTGTGTGCATTTATATCAAAAATCCATAAAAATAAAAAAATTTCAAAATATAAAAACATGTTTTTCCTTTGTTTTTAGGTCGAGTCTTGGTGAATTAATAACAATGATGTTAAATTGCATTGTTTTTGCTTTTGAATCCCAAATAGTTGTCCTTGTACATTGTTTTTAACCCGTTATTCATGAAAACAAAGCTCATAACTTGAGTCTTAATGCCTTATGCTAATTATATTTGACACAATTATGTTGGTAAACTACTTAAATTCTGAGGTCTATAGAGCTTCCTAGGCCAGGAATATCAATAAACTGGTCTCATTTGTAATTAGGCTTGAGTGTGGTTTCTCCTTGTGGAATATGTAATATCAAACTGCATAAGTGTTACATTGATTTCTTGATACTCTCATTGCTTTCATTTGACTAAGTACATGTGGATAGGCGATTCTTACCGTTCAAATAAGCCTTACATTACCCTTTTATTTAGCCTGTTTGAACTCTTGTAGCCATTTCATATCCTAATATCATAGCTACAATCCAAGAATTTGCCTACCTTTTCGGGTCAGTCGCAGTTGCTTGTTTATCTTGTCTATTTTACTACTATGGTTGGGATTGGGACTATTATTGTCAATTGTGGGTGTAGTAGAATAATTTAGCAATTGTGTTGGAAAAAGAAAAATAAATGAAGCAAAAGAAAAAGAAAAAGAAAGAAGAAAAAAAACGAATTGAAAATTAATTGCTTCATTTGGTTTTGTCAAGGATCAAAATGATGGTCGTTAAAGTCTAATGCATAGTTGGAGAATACTTCATTCATTCTCATGTGTCGTAAAGTTGAGATTATTTCTCTAAGTTGGGTATATTTATTATCAAAGATTTGGTTTTTGTTTTGGTTTAGCGCTGCGACTACCATCTTAGCTTCACATATCTATAACGTGCTTTGGCACAAACCATATATATCTCTTTAACCCATTTGTCACCCTTATTGTCCTTGATACATGTACTTTTGTCTACATATTGTGATCGCATATTAGTTGGGAAAATCTCTCTATCATATTAGAATGCATGCATGTTTCATAAGTTGAGTGAGTGTTTCTACTTCTTTCTATCTTCACATATAACTCACCCTTACATACTTATGAGTGCATGAGTGAAATCCGCGAGAATCCGACTAATTTGTCTTGTAAGATCAAAAGGTATTTGGCATTTGTCTATAGTATGGTGACTTGAGACTTGAGCTACGTTTTCTATTACCCGTACCTTTGAATTTTTTTTATTGGTACACCTTGGTCATTGTTTTGTCACAGATATGGATAGCTCGGGATTTGTATGTGCATTAAACATTAGCTTTGAGTTGTTTATTCGCCATTTGTATGATTGCCTTTTGTATTGTGTGATAGTTTGCTTGAGAACAAGCAAAGAGATGGTTTGGGGGAGTTTGATGAGTCAAAATTATATACATATTTATGCCTCCCCTTAATTACTTTTGATACGCTTTTCATGCTAATTTATATTAATTACATGCCTTTTATGTTAGAACGTTGATACTTCCGCTATTTGATGTTTAATACAGGAATAATGCATTTAAGGAGCAAAGGAATGAAATGAGCATCGCGGAGTAGGCATGAAGTAATACACGAAGTATAGCACGGGAATCCATACGAATGAAAGAAGAGAAGTTAAGAAGATAACACGAAGAAAGGAGCAGAAAACAGAGTGATTCCTCGATCAACTGAGCATGGGCTCGATCGAGTAGCTCAAGGCCCGATCGAGGAACCAATGTTTCCAGTAATTTCCGCAAATTTTCTTAAGTCGGTTATGTTTTATTATAAATACCTAAACTCGTACCCTAGTTTATTAACGCTTTATTTTACTTCGAAATCCCTAAAAACACTTAGTTTAGTTTTAGTTTAGTTTATTGTTCGGATCTTCTACCTTGTTATCCATTATTACGGTTGTGGACATGGGCCACGTCTCGGTCTGCGGATTTGGGCCACCAACCGGTCCGTAGTCGCGGGCCACCTGCACGCCAGGCCAATCTGTGGACATGCAGAGGTCTCTTGAAAGCCACGCTCGGCGGCGTAAAATGCTTTCGACCGGATCGCTTTAGATCGGTCGGTTTCGTCTCGGTAAGGGTCTCGAAACGATGTAGAGATGTTCGGAGTCGCCACCAAGCATTTGTGGGATGCTTGGAACCCGTTCGAATCCACTTTATACCTAGGTCAACCAAGCAAAAACCGGTGCTTGACATAGGTACTAAAGATAAGGAGTCGTCCCCCTTTTAGCATTCTATGCCTAAAATGACTCTCGTACGCCCTGGATAAGGCCATCCACTATCCAAAGGTTCTGAGTAAGGGATGAGGGTACGTATTGGGAAGCCCTTTAATCGGACACCCATTCCCGCCCGCGTTAGCGGCCTCTACTGATCGATCGTGGTTGTTTAAGTGCAAAAGTTGATAGAACGGTTAAAATGCATGAATGTGCATCCAAAAGTTTAACCTAACATGTGAGATTTCTAAGTAGGTTTGTTAATCCAAGTATCAAGCATAAGATGTCAAGTTGGATTTAGATTGATTTGCATGTGAAAACGGAAATTAAACATCCATTTACCAAATTCGGGTTACAACGCTTAACACGATCCATTTATTTGAAAAAGGATGTCAAATGACAAAGTGTAAAAACGTAAGCTTGTCAATCTGATCCGTCATGTATTCGGATTAACCGTGATCGGGATCGTCCTAGACAAGTGCTAAAAAAAAACGAGGCGAAATGTGGCGCGAGCGGCCGGTTTTTGAAAAGGTTATTTAAAACCGAAATGATGCAAATATGGCCCCATGTTCCCGAGCCGACCCCGGCTTTGATTTTCGGGATTTTTGCTATTGGCGAGCCTATTGGCGATGGAAGGAGCTCTGCCTTGGTTTTAAAATGTGTTACCCCAAAAAAGTCTCGGTCCCTTGCGAAGGCGCAATATGTCCCTTTGGGGCGATCAGCCATGAGCCGACCCAAGGGGACGTCTCTGGTTTTTGAAAAGGTTATTTAAAACCGTATTTATGATGAAAGATTTGCAAATATGATTTACATGACTTTCGACTTGCTTTGTTCAAATCTCTAAAGTCAACACAAAATAATTACTATTGTGTAGTAATATATTCCTTGATCTTCGGATTTGCATGTTTTGAAAAGCATAATAAAATGGTAAAAGGAAAATGTTTGATTTGAACTAATTATGTTAAGTTCAATTCTTTGTAATTAGTCAAGTTTGTCATCGTACTCGGATTAAACCGACATGGTATAAAGAACCAAGGATGATTATGAATTATGATTAATATGTTTACAAATGTAAACAAATGAGAAAAATGCTAAATAAAATAAAAGGGTGTTGAAATACCCATTGAAATGTAATTAACCAATAATATCATCGGGCCACGGAATAAACCGCCATGGTATAAAGAACCAATGATGATTTTTATAATGGTCAACATATGTTCATCATAAAAATGAATTAAAATGGTAAATAAAAGAATAGAAATTTCTTTAAAATGTAATTAACCAATTAATATCACCGAGTCACGGATTAAACCGTCATGGTATAAGGAACCAAGGGTGATTATGATTTATGGTTAAAAAGTTTGTCATAAAAATGATTTAAAACATTTGAAATGGTAAAAACCGATTACAAATAAGAAAATGGATTAAAGGGGAAAGGCGAGAACAATCACGGTTGAGTTCGATGTCCACTATTTGGCACCCCATTGAGGCGCGAGCCTGTGTGCACCATAAGGGCTTCTACCTCAGGCCAAAACTCAGTTTTGGCTCGTCTAACCCATGTTTTGGATCGTGTTATGCACTGTTCATGCATGTAAACTTATAAAAACAGTAAGGACATGAAATAAATGAGATCTTGGGATCGCGTAAGATCATTACCATGTTTTCTAATTCCCACACTTGTCTATCTACACTTTGCCCATTATTTACACCCTCAAACTTACGTGTATTGATGTTTGCGACGTAGACGACTTTAGAGACGGTTTGCTCGTAGCGACTACTCACAATCAAAGAAGTTTAAAAAAGGTGCCTTAAAAAAGGATTTAGTTTTGAAAATGAGTTGAAAATATGTTAATTAAAACATGTTGTTTGATGAGTTGAGTTGGTCAAATGGGTCGGTCCAATGCTACGACGACGGTACCAAACAATATGTGTAAGGTTTGTGTTTACGATCGGTTGTTTGCTTAGAGACTAAGCAGACACCCCATTGAGACGCGAGCCACCCCGTGACTCAATGGGCTGTACTGTCCCTTTCGCAAATTTGGATTTTGCATTTGTTCTAACCAATGTTTTCTTGGTTGTGATTTGTGGTCTTTGAGGTTTGCTTAGCCGTGTAAGCTTCCTCTTGGGTGATATTTGGGGTAGGTATTTTGTGTCTTTGACTCGGGTTTGACCCGTGTGAGTCGGGATTTGAATTTCGAGTCGGTTTTTGGCCCGGTGTCGGTTTTGACTCTAATTAGGGTCATTTTAATGGAAATGACATGATGAAAACATTCATGGCATTATTTTCGACATTATGAATTTGGGTTGACTCGGGTTGACTCAGGTCGACTCGAGTTGCGGGTTTCTGAGTCAGTTTTGGGTCCGAAGACGGTTTTAACTCTAAATAGTGTTATTTTAATGCAAATGAAGTTAGAATACTTTTGAAATAATTTTTCATATCCGAGTAGTGCATTAAACCGTCTCATATATAGCCAATCCACGCACGCATATCAAAAACACGTTACGGGATCCGATCATCGTCGGGTGGTTTTTTGGGAGGTGTAAGGATCTGAAGGGCATCTCTGAGCCCCCACTTTGACCGCGAGGCTTGGATAGGGCGAAAGTCAGTATGATCTCAGTGTCAATCGAAGATTATAACACCGAAGACCATTGCGACGTCGAGGCGCCTCAAAAGGGTTTGAGCCAAGGACTGTCGATTTATGGGAAAGGGCGTAAACTAAATAACTAAGTCAAAGCGTGAGAGGAGTTCGTAGATTTAAATCACCTCGAACAGCGCATTTAAGTCAAACGTTCCCAAGAGTTCGCTATGACGCAAGGCGCGACTCGAGGGTATGAGTCAAGGACCTATCGTCGGGAACGGATTGATTTAGAGCCAGAAACATGGATCGACTATCCGTGCGGGTCGTTTAAAGTCCGTTAGACTACGAAAGAAACAAAGGCTTGCTAAAACCATAAGAAGGAATCATACTTAAGGCATCTTCGGGATACGTCCTTCAATCATTTGCGCGCAAAGGCTCCCCGACGGTGTTGAAGATGGTGCGTTTTGAGGCTCGCCACCATAGGAAGGAGTCATACCCGAGGCATCTTCGGGATATGTCCTTGAGTCGTATCTCGTATGCGTGCAAAGGCCCGCCACGAGGCGCCAATTAGTAAGAACAAAGTCTAGAATGTGATAAGGAGTCGTGAGGACCCGAGGCATCTTCGGGATACGTCCTTGAGTTGTACCTTGTTTGCGGACAAAGGCTCGCCGGCTTGTGAAAAGGAGTCGTACCCGAGGCATCTTCGGGATACGTCCTTGAGTTGTATCTTATTTGCGGACAAAGGCTCGCTTGACCATGGTGGTCGAAAGATCGATCGTGGGAAATAGCATGCGTGACATCCATTTGAAAATCGGCACTCGCTGGGGAGTTAGAAACTTCTCGTTAGTAATATTCTCGGATTTGCATGTTTTGAAAAGCATAATAAAATGGAAAGGGATATGAGTTCTCGGATTAAACCGACATGATATAAAGAACCAAGGATGATTATGAATTATGATTAATATGTTTACAAATGTAAACAAATGAGAAAAATGCTAAATAAAATAAAAGGGTGGTAATTAACCAATAATATCATCGGGCCACGGAATAAACCGCCATGGTATAAAGAACCAATGATGATTTTTATAATGGGAGGTAGCGTATACCATGTAATCGACAAGGGTGGGGTTAAAGCCCTTGGCCTTGATGGGTCGCCGTTTGTTGGGAAGAAAGCCAAAACTCGGTTTTACTCAATTGGAGTGAGTTTGTCTTCTCAAGATTATCCGCATGGTTAGTGATCACACAAATCCAATCAAAGAAGTTTAAAAAAGGTCGCATAGACAAGCACGTTGAATGCAAGCATATAAGCACGCACGCACATAAGCATGTGAGAAATTTGCATAAAAGCAACTAGCATGTAAGCATATAAGCACGTAAGCACGTAAGCAAATAAGCATGTGAGCAGTTAGCATATAAGCAACTAGCACGTAACATCTCACGCGAGGGGAGATAGAAATTTTGAATGTTGTGAAGCTTAAAGGCGAGTCTTGTTACTCGTAGATCTGTGATTTGATAGATTGGAGACACGTGACCGTTGGGACACTGACTCACACGTAGGTGTTGAAGATATCTATACCGAGTCGATACCCGACAAATGGGCGATCGTGAACGTGGACTTGTGAAAAGGACGAGGGACTTAGTATCGACACGACACGGGGATGACTCGAGAGACCTTGCACATGTGCGTGCAACTCCTAGCCAAGAAAGGGTGACAGAAGCTCCTAGCCAAGAAAGGGTGACAGTGCGTATCAAATCCCTGAGGTAGAAGGTCCGCTCGGCTGGGGAACATGAATTGATTATCTTCGCCAGACACCATTGCCTCCGTTTGCTTGTCTGAGATCCCTCCTTGAGGCATGATGATTCGGAAAGCGGAACCAAGACCTTGTCATCGTCCGAACCGAGCACTAGGCTAAAGGTGGTTTATTTTAAACTGTAGTCGAGACTCAAAAGATGTTTGTGGATAAAGGACGGGTGACGTCTCGAAAGAGAAGCCCCCAGAGTGAGAAGGTGGGAATTTGACAAAACAAGGAATGGGCGACATCTTAAGGAAGAAGCCCCCAGTAAAGAGGTATAAGATTAATATTTGCAGCTGGGTGGGCTACTTTTGAGGATTGATGTTGATGGTTGAGATTGAAAGGGATATGCGGTTGTGTCTCTGTTGGGGGACTGCCTATGTATTCACGTGTTTGCGAAATCAAACCAGATCGTAGTTCTGAGCTGTGTGTGCCTAAGCGAGATGTTAGGACCTTAAAGTGATTTTGAGGGGTATGATTGTGTCCTTGAAGGACTGCCTACGTATTCACGTGAAGTGAAATCAAACCAGATCATAGTTCTGAATGTGTGTGCAATGGGTTGCACATTGAAGGTTGAAAATTGAATGTGTGTAGGAGTGTGGTTGTGTCCTCGTAATAGAATTGCCTACGTATTCGCGTGTGTGCGAAATCAAACCAGATCGTAGTTCAGGGTGTGTGCCTAAGCGAGATGTTAGGACCTTGAAGTGATTTTGAGGTGTATGGTTGTGTCCATGAAGGACTTCCTACGTATTCACGTGATGTGAAATCAAACCAGATCGTAGTTCAGAGTGTGTTTGTGTGCCTAAGCGAGATGTTAGGACCTTTAAGTGTGAGGGTCACGACGGTAAAAGCCGTTTGGTGACTCGAAAAATTGATTTGAGATAATTCCTCCTTGATCATGAATCGAAGAGGTGTAATTTTTGAAAATGTTCCCTATCATGGGAGCACACTAAAAAGTGGACCCTAAGGGTAGATTGGGTATGTCCCGTTTCTCGGTAGCAAAGCATTCGAGGACTCCGTATCTGGGTCAGGGTGAAAATGGCTTCAACATTAGGGAATGTGGAGCTTGGTAATAATAAGTTTGTTTGGCAGATAAAAATCTGGGGTTGAGCGTCACGACGGAACATTCCGTTTGGTGACTTGAAGGTTGATTGGAGATAAATACCTCTTGATCATGAGTCGAAAAGGTGTAACTTGTGAAAAAGTTCCTTATCATTTGAGCACACTAAAAAGTGGACTCTAAGGGTAGATTAGGTATGTCCCGTTCTCGATAGCAAAGCATTCGAGGACTCCGTGGGGTTTGTGGTGAAAAATGGCTTCAACATTAGGGAATGTGGAGCTTGGTAATAATGGGTTTGCTTAACAGATAAAAATATGGAGCAAGAATTTTGTGGTGTTTAGGCTGAAGGGTAACGGCTTGTAGTGTGGTGCGGAATGGGGTCTCCGGCTTGATGTGGCCTGAGCACGAAATGGTTGGTAAATAACATGGGATAAAATTTCCATGTCTGGACCTTAAAGGTTAAGGTGCGATATTGCGAGCTTTAGGGGAATCCTCAGAAGCCTAGATAGGTCTCCTTGCAACAGTCTCTAGAAGGACTTAGGGGTGAAGGAGTTTTGGTTTAGGTTTTAGTGTTTGGTGTTTTGGACTTGTCTGTCGGTCCGGAATTTGGTGTGTTAGACTCGTTGATCCTGGGCTTTGGACTTGTTGGTCCTGGACTTGGTATTTTGGACTCATGGGTCTTGGGCTTTGGACTTGTTGGTCCTGAACTTTATATGTTGGACTCATGGGTCTTGGGCTTTAGACTTGTTGGTCCTGGACTTGGTATTTTGGGCTTTGGACTTGTTGGTCCTCGACTTGGTGTTTTGGGCTTTGGACTTGTTGGTCCTGGACTTGGTGTTTTGGGCTTTGGGCTTGTTGGTCCTGGACTGGGTGTTTTGGACTCATGGGTCCTGGGCTTTGGACTTGTTGGTCCTGGACTTTGTATTTTGGACTCATGGGTCTTGGGCTTTGGACTTGTTGGTCCTGGACTTTATATTTGGGTGTTTGACTCATGGGTCCTGGACTTTGGACTTGTTGGTCCTGGACTTGGTATTTTGGACTCATGGGTCCTGGGCTTTGGACTTGTTGGTCCTGGACTTTATATGTTGGACTCATGCATCCTGGGCTTTGGACTTGTTGGTCCTTGACTTTGGATGTTGGTGTCGGACTTGTTGGTCCGAAGTTTGAAAAGTTAAATTGTGGGAAGATAACGAATTTGAATTTCGCTATTTCATTTTTTTTGAAAAGTGACGGTTTTGAATTTCGTCAGTTGAAATTGTGGGGAAAATAGCGAATTTGAATTTCACTATTTTGTTTTTTGAATGGGATGGTTTTTAATTCCGTTGTTTGGAATTGTGAAAATAGTGGATTTGAATTTCACAATCTTGTTTTTTTTTTTAATTTGAAAATGACGGTTTTAATTTCCGTAGTTTGGAATTGAGAGAAAATAACGAATTTGAATTTCGCCATTTCTTTTTGTTTGGGAAAAGACGGTTTTGATTCCATCATTTGAAATTTGTGAGAGATAGCGAATTTGAATTTCACTATTCTGTTTTTCTTTTGTGGTTTGAGAATGACGGTGTTTGATTCCGTCGTTTGAAATTCGTGAAAATAGCGATTTTGAATTTCACTATTTTGTGTTTGCGATTTGACTTTAGCCTTGGCTTGGCCTTGACTTTGGTTTTTGCTTTTGTTTTGGCTTGGTTTTGCTTTGGCATTGGGTGAATGACTTTTGGCTTGGGCCTTTGATTTTGGCCTTGGGTGAAAGACTTTTCGCTATGGCCTTTGATTTTGGCCTTTCGCTTTGGCTTTGGGTAAATGGCTATTAGCTTGGGCTTTTGATTTGGCCTTGAGCTTTGGCTTTTGATTTATTGGTTCTTTGACGTCCTTTGTTCGAGGCAGGTAAAGGTGAGGACCGGGATGTACCCGTTGGTGAAAGGTTGATTCTTGGTGATGGGATGTTTTTTTGTGGGGAATGGGCTTGCCTTCCGTCATTGAACATGAACAAGGAGATGTCCTAGTTTGTTATCTAGGTTTGTCGTAGGATCCCTTTTGTAGAAGCGCGTTCTAAATAGGGCACTAGTGGAAGGTTTCTATTGCCAGACATGGAATAGGTAAAGAGAATGGACACGGAGTTTAGAGTTCTCTGCTTACGAGGTACGGAACGTCACTCGAGTGTACTCACATTTAATTGGAACATATTGTTCGTTTTAAATCAATTCTCGTTGTCAACGGGAAATGGTAAAGAGGAGAATATATGATAGTAGGAAATTGTGCTTTTATTTAGATAAATAAGAGGTTAGCACAGACTCGATGAATACATGTGACTCTTGGGGACAGCCCCCAGTTTGTCACTTAGGAATAAAAGGACATACGCTAGGATAGATATGAGAAAGCCTAAGACTCGGACTCGGACTCAGACTTAATCGTAGATACGAACTCCAAATCATCATGTTCCTTCTCGAAGATCTCTTCCGCAGCATCCAATGGCTTGAATGTCTGAGCTTGAGCGTTTACCCACTTGAGCACTTCACTCTCGTTGTTTGGGACGATATGAGGACAACAGTCCATGAGGCTTTCATCTCCTTGCAGAAAGAGATGTTCATTAGAGTTGTCTTCATCACTTGGTTGGCATAGGGATGAAGCTATCAGTTCATGATTGTCGATCATATTTTGAATAGCATGTTTCAATTTGAAGCATGTTTCCGTATCATGACCTTTTCCTCGATGATATTGGCAATAGGCATTGCCGTCTTAAAAACGGGATTTCTTGCATTCAGACAGGTCCGGAGTGGGCCCGATTGGTTGTAGCTTCCCTTCAGTTATGAGCTTTTGAAGAGTTGCGACATAGGTTGTGTTGAGTTTAGTGAATGTCCTTTGAGAATGCTCAAACTTGATGTTTCACTTGAGACATTCAGGAGGATTGTCTTGACTGAGAGGTGCAATTATGATTTTGCCAGCCTCGATCATATCTTGAATGGCATGCTTGAGTTTGAAACAGGTTTTGGTGTCATGGCCCTTGCCTTGATGGTATTGGCAATAGGCATTACCATCCCAGAATCGGGTTCTTTTGTGTTCAGGTGTGTCCGGAGTCGGACCAATGGGTTGGAGCATTCCTTCTGAAGCAAGTATCTCCAGAGCGGTGCCATATGTTATTCCCAGATCTGTGAATACCCTTTGATGTTTTCCCATGGTTCCCACATTGGTGTTTTTTGGGATGTTTTTGTGAGTTTTGTTTTTGTTTTTATTTTTGTCAATCCTGGGCGGAAGCAGGATTTGGTCATTGTCAATGGGAAGTTCTTGGGAAGTTGTTTTGTATTTTGAAGGAGATTTTGGTGAGGTAATTTCATGTTCTTTTTGGTAGGTTCGTGGATGATGTGGGAACCATCGGATGACTCCTCATTTTCAACAGCTGTTGGTTGGTGAACCAAGGGTTGGTTTCCTTGATGGTCAGGTTCATTTTCTGTAATACCAAACCTCTTCTCCAAATTAGCCATTCGGGTGTTCAAGTCATCGATAGCAACTTGCAGCTTTGAGAATATGTTGTTGATGGAGATGGAAAGCATCATTATACCGCTTTGTATGTCATCCTCATCGATTGCATGAATTTTCTCATCGTCAGGAAAGATGAGGTGAGAGCAGTCCAGAGAAGATTCCTCACTGTGTCCAATAGGGTTTTCTGGAGGGTTGTTCTTTTTGTTTGTTGAGGGAGGTAATGGTAATTCACCCTTTTCGATCATATCAAGGATGGCGCCTTTTAGAGGGAGGCACATTTCAGTATCGTGTCCACGACCTTGGTGATATTGGCAAAAGAGGTTTTCATCCCATCTTCGACCTCGCTTGTTTGGTAGAGGGTCCGGAGTTGGACCAATCAGTTTGAGCTTTCCTTGGGAGATTAGCCTTTCCAAGGCTTTGGCATAAGGCATACCCAAATCAGGGAAGGACCGATGAGGTAAATCTGGTTTTGGTTTGGTCGTTGGCCGAGATGGCTTTCAAGAAGCTTAACCCTTTGCTCAATATCAGAAGAGGGAAAATTCCCAGTTATCATTTTGTCCTCAACCTGGGAGAGACGAGTGCTCAAGTTTTCCACGGTAGCTAGGAGTCGAAGGACCATGTTGTTGGTTTCAGCAGGAGTTAAGGTGGATGCAGATGGATCAGCTTCTTGAGTTCCTGGTTGGCAATCGATGGCACCCAAGGGATTCCTATTGACATAACGATAGGCGTTATAACTCGCCTTGGCAAGGGATTGCACAAATAAAGGCAAGTACGACACATATGCACAAAAGGCAGTTAAGTCGTAGAGACACGACGGTGTGACTAGGTTATAAGTTCATTAAAGATCGTGAATGACCTCTTGTGTTTGAACTTTTGGTGCACGACTTTGAATTTAAAATAGAGTGTCGACTTTGGCATAGTGATGCCTAGACAGACGACTTCTGTCTTAGTTTGGATGTGTTCTAATGGCTTGATGCCGTTGGACAAGAAATGTACGCAAAATTGACCTCTGACCCGTAATGTAGGGGAAAGACGGGTTTAATACCCAAGAGGTTTCGACTCTGCTAACGTCATTGGAGATGCCTCGACAATCGGGCGACACGACCTAGACCAGAAGGCAGGTACTAACTTCGGCAGAGACTCGATGTTATCTAGACGACTTGACTTGAAATCGACTGGACTTTAATCGACTCGAGGCTGAATCGAAAGGTGGACTGAAATTTCAAAAATAGAAATTTTCAAAAAGATTCATTTGTCGTTTTATGGACAGTTTCCGAAGAGTAGAGATCTCCGAAAGTCGGTCAGTTGAAGAGTTGTCTTAAGTTTGTTTTCAAAAGACGGTTTGAGTTGAGATTGCGGCGGCTTTGAAAACAAGGTGTTGTTTCCAAAGACGGTTTTTGAAATTCCGAATCACGGATTAGAAAATCGAGAATCGAATAACTTGGAATCGTCGTCACAATGGCCATGAAAACGGTTAAGTTTCTTTTCAAAGGATTTGATTTTGAATTGAAAATTTGAAAACGGTTAAATTGGTTTTCAAAGATTTGATTTTTGATTGAAATTTGAAAACGGTTAAATTAGTTTTCAAATATTTGAAATTGGATTTGAAATTTGAAAACGGTTAAATTTGTTTTCAAAGATTTGAGTTTGAATTAGAATTTGAAAACGGTTAAAGTTGTCTTCAATATTTGATTTTGAAATGAAATTTGAAAACGGTTAGATTTGTCTTTAAAGATTGGGTTTTGATTTGAAATTTGAAAACGGTTAGATTTGTTTTCAAATGATTTGAAATTTGATTGAAACTGAAAACGGTTAAATATGTTTTCAAAGATTGAGTTTTGATTTGAAATTTGAAAACGGTTAAATTTGTTTTCAAATGATTTGAGTTTTGATTTGAAATCTAGAAATGGTTAAATTCGTTTTCAAAGATTTGACTTTGAATTGAAATTTGAAAACGATTAAATTTGTTTTCAAATGAATTGACGTTGGATTTGAAATTTGAAAACGGTCAGATTGTTTTTCAAAGATTTGAGTTTGAATTGAAATTTGAAAACGGTTAAATTTGTTTTCAAAGAATTTGAAATAGGATTGGAATTTGAAAACGGTTAAATTCGTCTTCAAATGATTTGATTTTGAATGGAATTTGAAAACGGTTAAATTCCTTTTCAAGATTTGAAAATGGAAATCGCGAGGATTGAATTCGTCATTACAACAGGTTAGAAAACCGTTTTAACCTTTGAAAGACGGTATGTAAATCGAAAAATGTGAGAATTGAAATCGTCATTACGACGGCTTACAAAAGCCAAATTTGATTTCGAAAAGACATTTGAAATTTTGGAAAGTTGCACGGGTCAAAATCGTCATTACGACGGTTTGAAAAACGTTTCTGTTTAAAAATTGATTTTGACTTTTGAAAATTCGAGGGTAGAATTCGTCATTACGACGGCGTAAAGGGTGATTTGAGAATGCAACGGTCGGCGAGAGACCGAGGTTTGAAATGGCCATTATGACGACGTAAAAGGGTATTTTGAAATGGTTTGTGAAAACCAAGGTTCGAAATCGTCATTACAACGGCATGAAAAGGTGCATTTGAAATGGTTATAAAAACCGGTTTTGAAATGGCCATTATAACGGCATAAAAAGGTGCTTCGAAGTGGTTGTAAAAAGCGGGTTTGAAAATCGTCATTACGACGGCCTAGAAAGGCGTGCAACGGTCGGCGAAAGACCGAGGTTTGAAATGGCCATTATAACGGCGCAAAAAGGTTGTTTTTTGAAAGTTTGAAAATGACACGGAAGGATTTATGATCAAATAGCACATAAGCACTCACAGTTTCATTATATTATGCATCATGCTGACACGGGTTTTGGCTTAAAAGGGTGGGTTACACACCAAGCAATCAAACCCCGATTTGCGAGAGAGATACCAATCCAAACAAAATGTGTAAGGAGGGTGCCCTGGCCTCCTGCTCGAAAGTGATGAAAGCTCTTTGACGAAACAGAAATGTGTAACGTCAATGGTATGCTTGACTCAATCGGAATTCGAAACGCGGGGACGAGAAAACTCACGCCGACGGGACGAGCCAATTGGTCGATAACGGGTTAGGTTATGGGCCCGGACAAGGAACCCGACATATGACCGTAATATCAATTAATGCACTTTAACCATGACCTCGTTCGAGTCTCACCTCTAAGGATCACAAAGACACAAGTGTCCTAATTTTCCCCAGCGGAGTCGCCAAACTGTGGACATGGGCCACGTCTCGGTCTGCGGATTTGGGCCGCCTACCGGTCCGTAGTCGCGGGCCACCTGCACGCCAGGCCAATCTGTGGACCTGCAAGGGTCTCTTGAAAGCCACGCTCGGTGGCGTAAAATGCTTTCGACCGGATCGCTTTAGATCGGTCGGTTTCGTCTCGGTAAGGGTCTCGAAACGATGTAGAGATGTTCGAAGTCGCCACCAAGCTTTTGTGGGTTGCTTGGAACCCGTTCGAATCCACTTTATACCTAGGTCAACCAAGGCAAAAAGCGGTGTTTGACATAGGTACTAAAGATAAGGAGTCGTCCCCCTTTTAACATTATTTGCCTAAAATGACTCTCGTACGCCCTGGATAAGGCCATCCACTATCCAAAGGTTCTGAGTAAGGGGTGAGGGTACGTATTGGAAAGCCCTTTAATCGGACACCCAATCCCGCCAGCGTTAGCGGCCTCTACTGATCGATCGTGGTTGTTTAAGTGCAAAAGTTGATAGAACGGTTAAAATGCATGAATGTGCATCCAAAAGTTTAACCTAACATGTGAGTTTTCTAAGTCGGTTTGTTAATCCAAGTATCAAGCATAAGATGTCAAGTTGGATTTAGATTGATTTGCATGTGAAAACGGAAATTAAACATCCATTTACCAAATTCGGGTTATAACGCTTAACACGATCCATTTATTTGAAAAAGGATGTCAAATGACAAAGTGTAAAAACGTAAGCTTGTCAATCTGATCTGTCATGTATTCGGATTAACCGTGATCGGGATCGTCCTAGACAAGTGCTAAAAACGAGGCAGAACAGCGTCAGGAAGCCCCATTGGGGCGCGAGCCTATTGGCGATGGAAGGGGCTCTGCCTTGGTTTCGAAATGTGAAAACAGGCGGTCCCTTGGGGCGCGAGCCATGAGCCTACCCAAGGGGACGTCTCCTGGTTTTTGAAAAGGTTATTTATAACCGTATTTATGATGAAAGATTTGAAAATATGATTTACATGACTCGGAATAATTACTATTGTGTTAGTAATATTCGTTGTCGGATTTGCATGTTTTGAAAAGCATAATAAAATGGTAAAAGGAAAATGTTTGATTTGAACTAATTATATTAAGTTCAATTCTTTGTAATTAGTCAAGTTTGTCATCGTACTCGGATTAAACCGACATGGTATAAAGAACCAAGGATGATTATGAATTATGATTAATATGTTTACAAATGTAAACAAATGAGAAAAATGTTAAATAAAATAAAAGGGTGTTGAAATACCCATTGAAATGTAATTAACCAATAATATCATCGGGCCACGGAATAAACCGCCATGGTATAAAGAACCAAGGATGATTTTTATAATGGTCAAAATATGTTCATCATAAAAATGAATTAAAATGGTAAATAAAAGAATAGAAATTCCTTTAAAATGTAATTAACCAATTAATATCATCGAGTCACGGATTAAACCGTCATGGTATAAGGAACCAAGGGTGATTATGATTTATGGTTAAAAAGTTTGTCATAAAAATGATTTAAAACATTTGAAATGGTAAAAACCGATTACAAATAAGAAAATGGATTAAAGGGGAAAAGCGAGAACAATCACGGTTGAGTTCTGACCTGGGCACCCCATTGAGGCGCGAGCCTGTGTGCACCATAAGGGGCTTCTGCCTCAGACCAAAACTCAGTTTTGGCTCGTCTAACCCATGTTTTGGATCGTGTTATGCATTGTTCATGCATGTAAACTTATAAAAACAGTAAGGACATGAAATAAATGAGATATTTACACCCTCAAACTTACGTGTATTGATGTTTGCGACGTAGACGACTTTAGAGACGGTTTGCTCGTAGCGACTACTCACGATCAAAGAAGTTTAAAAAAGGTGCCTTAAAAAAGGATTTAGTTTTGAAAATGAGTTGAAAATATGTTAATTAAAACATGTTGTTTGATGAGTTGAGTTGGTCAAATGGGTCGGTCGAATGCACGGCGACGGTACCAAACAATATGTGTATGGTTTGTGTTTACGATCGGTAGGTCGTAAACACGTGTCGATTTTGTGACTTAGGAAGTCGAGTATAGAATTTTAAGGGAGATGTGAGGGGGCGGACGCTCGCGTGAAGTTTATGGTGTGTGATTGTGGGTATTTATAGAGAAATGTGGGATGGTAGGTCGGTTGTGTTTTCTTAGAGACTAAGCAGACACCCCATTGGGGTGCGAGCCACCCCGTGACTCAATGGGCTGTACTGTCCCTTTCGCAAATTTGGATTTTGCATTTGTTCTAACCAATGTTTTGTTGGTTGTGATTTGTGGTCTTTGAGGTTTGCTTAGCCGTGTAAGCTTCCTCTTGGGTGATATTTGGGGTAGGTATTTTGTGTCTTTAACTCGGGTTTGACCCGTGTGAGTCGGGATTTGAATTTCGAGTCGGTTTTTGGCCCGGTGTCGGTTTTGACTCTAATTAGGGTCATTTTAATGGAAATGACATGATGAAAACATTCATGGCATTATTTTCGACATTATGAATTTGGGTTGACTCGGGTTGACTCAGGTCGACTCGAGTTGCGGGTTTCTGAGTCGGTTTTGGGTCCGAAGACGGTTTTAACTCTAAATAGTGTTATTTTAATGCAAATGAAGTTAGAAAACTTTTGAAATCATTTTTCATATCTGAGTAGTGCATTAAACCGTCTCATATATAGCCAATCCACGCACGCATATCAAAAACACGTTACAGTCCGATCATCATCGGGTGGTTTTTGGGAGGTGCAGATACCGGGCATCTACAACGGTACTCTTTAATCTTTTCTCGGTTATTATTATTATTCAATCGCTATTCATCTTTATTATTGTTCATCGTGTTTCTTATTATTGTTATTGGTGTTCTTCCCTTTAGTATGAGTAGCTAAATATTCTATCTAGGGTGAAAGGGGATCTAGGTTGATAGAAAAGGGGTTACTTATGAATTGATTGTAAAATTGCTTTTAATTGTTGTTTAATTATCGTCTTAAATCTAGCTAGTTGATTAATTACTGATAAGAATTGATTAATTAGTCTTGCATAAACTAGAATTATCACCGACAGGGTTAAGACTAGTATAGGCCACGATAATTAAATTAGACCGACTTAATAATAGCGATTGCATGTTAAGTTAGATCTAAAAGACATATTAAAATCGACCGATCATATGACTTTCAATTATATAAATTGCTCAATCAATGAATTAAATCCTACCCTTTGATGACTACCTAATGAACCCGATCCCTAGACTCTTTAATATTATTGTTATTCATCCTTTATTTACTTTGCAATTAGCTGTTAGAAATCAAATCAAGCAAACCCCCAAAATTGGTTACTTTGAGACAGACTTAAATATTAACAAACTAGAATAATTACCTCGCCTCTCTGTGGATTCAACCCTTCTTACCGATAGCTATTAGTTAGTAGTAATTTAAGTTTACTTTGATTAAGGTGATACTAATTTAGCTTTATCATCAACTTTAAAGATCATAGATCCTAATTAGACACTCTAATTAAATGTCAAATTATCTCATAACTTGAGTTTATGTGATCTATGTAACATGCATGCAATATAAAAGCATATTAAAATAAAAGAAGAGGAAAACAATTTTTCTTACATTGAAAAATGGTAGTATTTGGGCACAACCAAGATCATCCATCTTGGTTGTTCTTGAGCTTAAAATAAATGACAAGATCCTCCACCTTCAAGTGTCCAAAATAGAACACCTCATTTCTAAGCACCCAAAAACTTACCCAACAACCTTACTAATATTAACTAGATATTAGTAAGATTACCCTTGATAATATGTTTTATTACTAAAAATCTTAGTAATAATTATTTTAATTACTAACAAGCTTAGTAAGTGTTCTTCCATCTATAGATATTTTAATTACTAAGCTTAGTAAGCTTAGTAATAATTATGTACCCAGTGGTGATATTAGCTGGGGATGGAGATCTGTTTGTAGAGTGCGTGATAAGCTCAGCTCTGGTTACAGTCAGGGACAATGGTTACTTGATGCTAAGGGTTATACGGTGAAGAGTGGTTATGAGATGTTGAGAGTGAAGTATCATCCTGTTGATTGGCATAGTGTTGTATGGAACAAGATGGCAATACCTAAGCATAAATTCATCTGCTGGCTCATTGCCAGAGAAGCTTTGCAGGTTAAAACAAAACTTTTTGGCTTGGGTATTGTTCCTGATGATGATTGCTTGCTATGTGGGTGTGCTGCAGAGACACACATGCACTTATTTCAGCAGTGCCTGTATAGCAGAACTATTTTATTAGAAATGGCTCGTTTGTGTCATGTTGCTCTTCCATCTACAGATATTCTTAGATGGATTTGGCTGCAGAAGTGGTCTAAGCATAGAAGAAGAGTTCTACTTTGTGCTTTCATGGCTTGTTTCTATTTTATTTGGTTGCAAAGGAATAGAGCAAGGGTGGAGCACTCCCTGGTCAGGCCTGCAGAGGTAGTTAGGTTGGCTAGGAATGCTACTAAGATGAGAATTTGTACTTTCCAGAACCAGTTGGATACTCTTGATAGGCAATGGTTAGAAAGTATTGAAGTATGTAAATAGAGATATGTCTCTATTAAATTGGTTTAGTTTGTAAAACTGTTAGGTTGTATTACCTAAGTTTGTGCTTAATGAAATCTTACATTACACCAAAAAAAAAGTGTTCTTATTAATTTTTAGAGAGATGTACACACTTATTATTCATCACATGCAAAAGATAAGTGAAGTGGTGTGCAAAATGAACAACAATTTTGGAGTATATGTTGAGGAAGTGGCGGGTGGAGTAGGGAATTTGTGGAGTGTAGAAATTGTCTTATTTTTATGTTCAATTACATATCACATGCAAAAGACATAAGATAACTTGTGGAAGAATAAATAAAGTGTAATGATTATGTTTGTAATCATCCACTACACTCCATTTACACGGTCCAATGTCCCATTTACGGGTCCATTTTGGTTTTTATATTTGTCGCACAAATACGTGTAAATTTTATTTAAACATCGTTTCATGTTTAAATACTTCCAATTAATTTCGTCCAAATCACTCCGTAAATATACGTGTACTGCTACACATATATTTTACGTACCAATACTAATCACATTAGTCAATTAGTAACAATCTTAACAATTAACTGCTTAATTATTAATTTTCGTCTCAAATACTTTATTATTCAATTATCGCATAATTAAATAATAATTTCCGCGCCTCGAGTTCACAACTCAATATCTCTCTAAATTAATTAATCGACTAACTTTTTAGTCTATTTATCAAGGGACTAATTTAAACTGTATCTCATACAATTAATTAGCTTTCGTGTTGGGGCCCGTTCCTTTAGGTGTGACTGAAAGGGATCAGCTGAACACCGTCGTCTCACGACAGTAACGTCAAACCCTAGTTGGCCAACCGTTACCGATATACGTTGATCAGCTGACTAGTATTGCCAATTAATATCCCATGCATATTCCTTAATGAGATTTAATAATATTATCATGCATTATTGTGGAGGACAAAACTCCAACACAACTATGATGTATGAAATGCTAGACATGATTATAGAAATAATGTAAACTAAATGATGAATCATAAAATGTGATAAAGGACTATGTGATATAATTAAACTACTAATGATAAAACTATGTGATAAAAATAGAAATTTAAACTAAATAAACTAGATTTAGGATTACCGAAATAGAAATAGAACTTAAACTAGGAACTTGCAAGGAAGAACAATTGGGAACCAAAAGCTTGAATATAAGAACCAAATGTTTAACAAATATCAAATACTTATCAATATTAAAACTAAAATGAGAACTATGAGAGAATTGTTTTGCTTAAGGCTAATAGAGAGAAAAATGGTATATGAAAGACGTATAAAAGATGTCCCCTAATGACGGATTAAGGCCCCTATTTATAATAAAATAGGAACATAACGTAAAAGTCCAAGAGGAGGTCAACCCTGATCGGGGTTGCCAGCCCCGATCGGGGGCGTAGTAATCCGGGCATTTTCACTTAACTTCTTGATTAAATGTTGAGGGAATCCAATGTTTGCGATAAATGTCATCTTTAAGCCTCCCGTTAATGCTTTATAATACTACCTAAGAGCATCTAAAGGAGCATCCTAAACTTAGTATTCTCTTCATAAATTTGGACTTCTTTTGGGCTCTTTTGTAAGATCATTTTGTATTATCAATCCATATCTCATACACTCTTGCTTGGGCTTGGAAACACACTCTTCCATGGTCATGCTTGGTCCTTGTCATTCCCATAATTTCCTACCATGGTCCATCTTGCTTCCACTTAGCTTAGTGAACTCGGTGCTTGCTAAAATGACGGGAAAAAGGATCCAAACATTCCAACAAAATGCGATAAAATACAAGCAACACACCTAGGATACAATATTAGCTCACAAATATACTAATTAAAGTATGATATGCAATCAAAATCGAGCTAAAATGAGGGGTAAAAGTATATATAAAATGAACATCAAAATCTAAGTCTAATATTATTTTAATGATGTGTGCAAGAGTATTAAAGATGAGATCCTACAAGTGTATAGATTCATTGAAGGTAATATACCTTTTAAATATCTAAGGTGCCAATCTCAGTAGGCAGATTGAACAAAAGAGATGCACAAGCCCTCATAGATAAGATTGTTGAAAGAATTAGGGGGTTTGGTACCAGAAAATTATCTTATACTAATAGACTTGTACTAGTTAAGGCTGTGCTATGTTCTTTATACACTTACTCGACAAATATCTTCTTGATCCCCAAAGGTGTGTTGAAGAAAATGGACATTATTTGTAGAAATTTCTTGTGGGATGACAACACTGAATTCCTCATAACTCCAAGTTTAGCATAAGAGAAAATTTGTTGTCCAAAGGAAGACGGAGGTTTGGGTATCAAAGATAGTAAGGCCTAGAATGCTGCTGCCATAGGGAAGTTGGTTTGGTGGATCTATACTAAGCTACATACTTTATGGATTAAATAGGTGAGCCAGGTATATGTAATGGGCACCTCATGGAAAACTTACAAACCTAAAATGATATGATCATCTGGCACTGGAAGATAGTATGCAAGATTAGGGATAAAATGCAGACTGGGTTCAGGATTAACTATGGTTGGTTAAGGGCTATACTATTTATAATGGTTATGCATGAATGGTAAAGAAAGAAATTTCTGCCTGTTCCTTGGCATGGTTATGTGTGGAACAATTTCTGTTTCCCAAAGCATTGTTTTATTGCATGGATAATAGCCAGAAATGAATTGATGGTTAAGGAGAGACTTTATGAACTAGGGATTAGTCTTGATGATCAATGTCTTCTTTGTAGGCTGAGTACTGAATCACATATACATTTGTTCAGAATTGCATCTAAAACAGGAAGATAATTAATAGAGTTGCAGGTATGTTGCATTTAAGCAAACCTGACATTAATTGTCTGGCCTGGATTCAGAACCGAACCTGCTCCTGCACAAAAAAGAATGTTGCACTGTGTGCTTTCATGAATACTTTCTATAGTATATGGATGCAACGGAATAGAGCTCGTATCAATGAGAGTATCTTTACCAGAATTGATTGTTAGGGACATTGGAAGATTGCTGCAAATGAAGATTGGATCAAAACTTAATAACCTATTGCTAATTATTGTGCTATATGTTGTAGTTAAATTGTATTTGTCTACTTAAAAATGTAACCTAGCTTGTAATAACTATTTGATCTTCAATAATATCTTAACCCCCTCCCCAACAGCACATAGAATCTTGACATGGTGATGAGTTTCTTTAAGAATTCTTTTATTGTTAAAATTTTGGCTAATCCGATTAGTCATGAAGTAAAAGAGGATTATGTTTTTTGGACTTTATTGAAGAGTAGTAAGTAATTACTATGTAAAAAAAGGTTACTTTGAAGCTTGGCATGATCATTGGAATTTGACTACTAGTATTAAGGATCTTTCTCGAATCTCTTTGGTTTGTAGGGTTTTTATTAAGAAATGTCTATGACATCTTCCTGGTCCTAAAAAATGGATCCTTCTACTTTGGATAACTCTCAGTCAGACTATTCATGTTGGTCTTGAATTTCAAAAGAGGGGTGTTGGTGATTGCTTTGTTTCTCACCTTTGCGATAAACAATATGTACAATTCTCTGGAACAACTTCTCCGAGATTGTCAGTTTGCTTCAAGATTATGGTGTGCCACTCTTCTTGGTATCAATACTATTAGTGATTCTAATATTAATATTGAGAAAAGTATCAACTGGCTTAATTAATTTGCTTTTAAGGAAAGATAATTGTATTGATTGTGTTAATTCCTTCATATGCACTATTTGGATCATTTGGATTACTCGTAACGGGCACATTTATGGTGATGAGCCTTTGTCCCCTATTGGTTTGATTCGCTTATATGAGTATGAATTGAGCTTGATTAGTGCTGCTGAAAAAAAAAAAAGTTTGATAAGAGGAAATATTTAATTGACACTCATCTTTTGGATGACGGTGAAGGGGTCTAGCAAGCACTTCATTATGATAAGGTTGTCAAAAACAACGTTAGTATATATTGGCCGGAGATGTCATTTTCACCGGTAGGAAATCAAATATCTATGCGCAATCTGCTATTTAAGCCAAGCCCTATCCATTATGGAAGCTCTTAAATGGGCTAGAAAGAGTAAAAAACATCATGTGTCTATCTACTCGGATTGCTTGCAGGTCATCGCTCGAATCTCAAGTCTTAGGTATTAATCCTGTTAACATAAATGCTAAAATTATTTTAAGCGATTTGTAAATGTGGGTTGTTATTTCCATTGTCTTTCCTTTAGTTGTATTCTTAGAATTTGTAATAAAATGGCTTATAAACTAATTAAAAGATTCATTAATATTCACCTTCCTTGCCCACCTGTCAAAAAAAAAAAATACGTTCAAAAGCTGCCATTTTATTCCTTGCATTTGCACACATTACATTCTAGAAAAAGTACTTGTGTCCGTTTGGGAGGACCATCCTCCTTACACCTAAAGACAATATACCAAATAAAATATTATAATAACTTAAGTGTAAGGAGAATGCTTCTCTCAAAGGACACGGGAATTTTTTTACATTCTAGATAGTATACTATTTCATATTTCGAGGTAAAACGATTATGTCCTTAAATATGGACTGCCCACTACAAAACTAATCCCACAAAATACTCAAAATACATGAAATTGTATTCCCATTAGCTTAACAACATCCATAACAGAAGACCCACCCACATTAACTTCATTTACACTACATTAGTAAATGGAAAATATCCCAATTCCCATACCTCGAAACCCATATAAATAAATACCATAACATCTCAAAACAAACACACCCTCCACAAAACCACATGACCATCTCAAATCTCTAAAACACTCTCCCTATTTTCTCTTCTTTTTCCTTCCTCCTTTTCATGTCATACTTGCTTGGTCTACTCTTCATGGGTCTCCTAACTTTCACTCCTACAACTACAACAACAGCTACTACTACAACTACTACTACTAACTCGACTACTAATGATCTAAAACACCTGAAACGCCGTCGTAAACCCCACAACCAGGACCAAAACTCGCAAAAGTCAGCTAAACCGGCTGATAAACCCAAGTCCAAGTCTAAGTCAAAGCCAGAGTTGAAGCCGAAGCCGAAGCAGGCATCATCATGGGATCAAATAAAGAACCTGCTGACGTGCAAACAAGTGGAAGGTTCTAGAGTACATGAACCCACCAAGCTTTCCTCATCGTGTGGGTCCATGTGTAGTTTCCGTGACGTGGTCCATGGTAATACCAGCCGAGTTGTTCACCGGTCCGATAACTCGTCTCCTGAGAGCAGCTCATTGGGTCAGGAAGCTCGACTTTTGGGTCGGACTATGACCGGTTCTGGAACTACTAATGGGTCGGTTTTGAGTCGTTCGTTACCGGGTTCTGTACGATCCGGTGCTAGTACACATTCTGTTTCGTCTAGGAGAATGCCCTTGACGAAGCTCTCTGGGTGTTACGAGTGTCACATGATTGTTGATCCTAGCAGGTTCGTCTAGTAACTTCGTGTAACACAAATTCTTATATAAGACCGTATTCGATTATAACTAAAAGCATCTTTAGAAAGGTGGCATCTCAATAACATAGCAAAATATCGTCTCTAATACAATAATAGTGTAATCATGGGTCTATACACATAATAATAGTATTGTTAGTTAAGAAATGTGTATTAATGGAAATGGTTCATTGATTTATAGGTATCCAATCATACCAAGATCAACAGTATGTACATGCCCTCATTGTGGAGAGATTTTTCCCAAAATTGAAAGTTTGGAACATCATCAAGCAATTAGACATGCAGGTATTTATATTTTCTCCAACTAATTCTTTTGTTTCAATCATTTATTTACTTTTGATTACGATCCTCCTTACAAAAAAAAATCAAATAACTGGACCAAGGCCGTATAATAATTAAGACAGCAACAAACTAAATGCAAATACGAATGATTAGACAAAACAAGTCCTTTTTTTAACAGAACATTTCCTGTATATCCATAATAATCAAATATAAACACATTAAAGTGTTGGTCATAATAGGTTTGTTAGAAAATTAATTAGCATAAAACTGTACTGTAGTGTTTTTTGTTTGGTAGTAAGAACATGTAGTGTTTAATTGGTCACATAGGTGTATATGGTACTTGGTAATTGGTAGATTTGATTCAAATTTGAAGTAGGACATAAATGAGATGTCAGACTTTAAAGATTGGTCAGATAATTAAATTCAACTTTTAATTGCCAACCATATTTTATATTTTTAGTTAATGCTTTTTCCGAATCAGTATTTTTTTTTTTTGAGTTTATTTCCGAATCAGAATTGTACATAGCATTTAGGATGCTGGTAGTTGGGCAATTCAGGGTAATTTTTAGGTACTCCAAATTTCAGTCAATTCAATAACATTTTACTATCTTAGTTGCATTTATGAGAACAAGAGTTAGTTTTAGTGGTAAGAGCTTTTTTTACTATAATTATTAAGTTGGCGGTTCGATTTTCACCCGCGATATAGTGTGTGCTTATTTTAAAAAAAAAAAAAAAAAAAACTCTCTCTATTACATTTATAACATCCATATACTCTTGTTTTTTGCCATCAACTTCTGTAAAATTTTAATCATGGATGACAAAAATCATTGGTATTTTGTATGACTATTGTGCGAAATAGAATGAACCATAATAGCAAGATGCATAAGCTATCATAAAGTAGTAATTAAAAAATGTGTGATACATAAATACTCCATATATGTTATGGAAAAAAAAATTCTTATACTCCGTATGTTTTTTGGAAATTAAATAATCTCTGTACTTTGTGGGAACATTTGGGTGAAATCGACATTATATGAATCTCCTAGTCTTGATCTAGCCAGTTTGGATCATACTCCTTTGGTCATTTTTTCCTTCTAGTCACTAAGCTGAATCAGTTTCGGCGAATTAGTTTAAGCTCTCATATTATTTAGCCATTGAGTTCAAGGGGAACTCTATGGCAATGAATTTTTTTTCCTATTGGTTCAATTTTATTATGTTTAGGATTATTTGGTGTTAAATGAAGTGCGTGGCTAGTATTATAAGGAATGAGGATTTCAAATTCTCAATTTATTATGAGGATACCTCAATTTTTATCAATGAGTCAAAACCTCTCTTTATTAGATTTACTTAAGTTGTTTGACTGATGAGAGTCTGGTAACATTTACTATTCCTATGCACACTACCTAAGTACCTGGACATGATAACTGTAATCGTAGTACTAAAAGTGTATAATAGTTTAGTAACAGTAAATCATTACAGTCAAGGAACAGTCAAAAGTTAAGGGATGAATCGAGTAAATTCTACAAGTGCTAGGGTAGCATTTTGGGTAAATTGATAACGCAACACGATTATACCTTCAAATATTTAGCTGTGGGGGACCTTGATCATTTAATCAAGTTTTAAGTACCTTCATTACCAAACTACAGAGTAATAAAAAATAGCATGGACCATTTTAGTACAATGACTACATACAGCTATTAATATCTATGATATACATATCTTGAAATTAAAGACTTGAATTGACCCAAACCTTCCACAAATCCACCGACTATCTATATCATTCCAATTCCCCATGTAATACGTACTACTACTACTACAACATAATTAAATACTCGGTATATAGTTATTGTGGGAGACGGTCTGGTATAAGACGGGTGCATTTATAAAAAGATTACATTTAAAATGATGACAATAGATGAATGTATTTATATTCATAATTAGCGTGAATTTGATGAGAAGACACACCCACAAAACGCTTCCTTGCCTATCACTATCTAATCCAAACAATAACATACAAAATAAAAAGCAGAAAACCACAAAAGAATATTTGAAAAGCAAAAGTACAAACACAAAATATATGTAAGTAACAATTGGAATAGTTAATTAATGAATGATTGTGGGGACATGAATGCAGTATCGGAGCTGGGTCCAGAAGATTCGGGTCGGAATATAGTAGAGATAATATTCAAATCAAGTTGGATGAAGAAAGACAATAATAATATGTGTAAGATCGAACGGATATTAAAAGTCCACAACACACAAAGAACGATTCAACGGTTTGAAGATTGTAGAGATGTTGTCAAGTTAAGAGCTAATAATAACACTAAGAAAAACCCAAGATGCGCCGCTGATGGTAATGAGTTACTTAGATTCCATTGCACTACTCTCACGTGCTCTCTTGGTGCACGTGCTTCTTCTAGCCTGTGTTCTTCCCTTCCTTCCTGTGGTGTTTGCAATATAATTAGGTCAGTATTTCTTCGCATCTTCCCTTTTATTACATTTTCTTTACGTGTATATGTGTGTGCTGAAACTAACGAGGTTAGTAGGAGCCTCGCTTCCTGAATAATGAATTAGTTAAAAATTAGTATAGACCCCGTGCAATATATGTACGGTATATATAGTTTTTTTAGAGTATTATTTATAGATTTGAAATTGATAATTTATTTTTCATGTTTCACTTCATTATATTTTAATTTGAAAAACTAAAATTAAAATCTTAAGAAGTCATGAATTTTAGTATTTTTAATGAAAATTTTTCTTTTACCAAGAAAATAATGATGTTATTTTGTAATTTTTTACAAATAACAAATTTTTTAGCCGCAACTTCTTAAAGTGTCAATAAAATTTTATCGTAATTTTTCTTTTTAAAAAAGAACCTCTTTATCATAAAAAAAAAAAAGTAGAGATAAATTTGTGGGAAATGTAAAATATTGAATCTTATAAATACTTACATTTAAAAAATTATGCCTATTTATATCTCATCATATGATTCATAGTATATACCAAAAATACAAAACCCATTTTAGGAAATATTTTTAGGCGGGAAAAATAGGAGTTTCACCTATTCATTTAGACATTTAGTAAATAGGGGATTCGGAAATGTTTCCTAGCTTAACTTGATGTACTACTTGTACAAATTCCGACCCTGTTATTGATTTTTTTTGGCAACGGTAAGATATTCAATTATATAATGCTAGGCTTACGAAACCCTTAGTATATAAATAATTGAACAAAATTAGGAAATTATTGACTAAAACTAACTTTATTACAAGGATAAGACTTTGTTATTGATGTATATGGCTATAACTAAATATATTGTACGGTGTATAATAAGTCAGTTGCTACTTCCTTCGTTTCTGTCAATAATTTAAATTTATTTTTGTTTGATAAATAAATTATTGTATGATTTTATAATGATAAGCAACTTTTAAACTTTAGTGATCCGATAAGAGAATATTACGTACTGTACATGCAGTACATGGTAGATTCAAATTAAAATTAAAGATAAGTGGGATGTCTTAAACTTTGCTTTTTCTTTTGTTTTTTTGCTTGGCTTTTTCCCTCCCTCTTTTCGATTTAAACATACTGCTAGTTTGGGAATGAAATATGTAAGAATCTTAAAACAAAAAGCTGCTTTTATTTGAAAATAAACTATGAAGAGGCTTTTACTAATATAGAGCAAAGCTAACACAAAGCGAGGTGTGATATGATTAACATTTTAAGTATAATGACTTGAGTTTTAAATAATTTTATTTAAATTAGGTATAATGTGGCATAACAAACATCTAACTAGATGATGCTTTATGCATAATAATGCCTTGAGACAATGACATTAAGAAAAATACTCTGTAGTAATATAATTATAATAGACTCAGTCTCCGTCAATACATTTTTTAGTTAAAACGAAATTTGAAATGATTTTTAACATTAAATTTTAATTTAGTTATATACTCGTATTTGGTAATACTTTATATCACAAAATTGATGAACAAAACAAAAGTTTGTTAAACCAACTAACCAAGTGAATTACTCTCTATATAATATAGAGTATCCATTTTAAAGGTTTAGTTTAATGTTAGGCAGTTAGCAAATGTAAAGCACAATGGTTCAATTAGTGTTATAGTTTATTGGTAATATTTTTTTAAGTGATCATATTTAAATGTAAAATATTTTAAAACATGATATTATTTTAGACCAAAATGACTTGTTTTAAAGGTGACAAACCTCTAGGCACTTTTGCTTGTAGTGCATGTAATAGTATATGAAAAGGTGATATGGGTAGTGGCAGTGGAGTAGGCGTCGTACGTACTAAATTATTTGAAGAAACACACATGCAAAATGGATTTATCTTCTCAACATTTTGTTGTACATAATATTTGGTGCGCGACATGCACATTACTTGAGAACTACTTGTACATGCAGCCTAACAATCAAACGCAACCAGTGAACCAGTACAACTACTATCGACAAACTTTATCCCTGCCACTTAATTGAACCGTTACTATCTGCTTCAACCCTTATTTGTCACATTTTATCTTACCATTTTCTCCTTTTCCTCTTGTCCTTTTACAAACAAGACAACTTATCAAAATTTCAAACATTAATCGATAAAATGTAATTACCAATCCGCGTCACCAGATTATGTTGGGTTTTAAATAGATATAACTACATTTACCTAACCATCCCACTATTATTTTTCTAGTTTGACTTTTGAGATCAACGTTTAAAAATTTTGACCGAAAATAACTGTCCTTTAGTAAATTTTTGCTTTAAATGAAAAAATATGAATACAAATCGATAAAATCGAGTCAAAGTCGTGTCTTGGATATTGTGCAAGTCAAACTATAATTCTGGAGTGAAGGGAGTATTATATTGCTAATTATTACTAATTTTAAATTTTAATTTTTCAGTCATGGTACTTGTGAAAATTTAGGAAAATTCAATAAATTAAAGATGGAATAAAACTTAACCTATGCCTAAAACATTTATTAACATATTTTTAGAAAAACTCTTTCAGTAAATATTTGAGTAACAACTTGTTTTCTAATTCATTTTTGGATTAACAGGCATGGTTTTCAAGGAAACAAAGGAGTAAGAACAACAGCTAGTAGTGGAAGGGCACATGATTCATTAGAGTGCTCAGACGGGCGTAGGGCAATGCTAGTGTGTCGGGTGATCGCCGGAAGAGTGAAGCGCACCGTCAATGATGCCATGTCTCCGGTGGACGAGATTACGTCGTCTGAGGTACCACCTAGCAATGGTTCTTATGACTCGATCGCTGGACCGACGGACGTGTACGCGAATCTGGAGGACTTGGTGGTTTATAATTCAAGAGCGATCCTCCCCTGTTTTGTTGTCATATATAAAACCGTCACTATGACATAGAGTTTGGTAAGCTAGCTAAGTGTGGTTATTTTCATGTGTAAACTAACTCAAGTTGAGATTATATATATAATACTCCCTCTGAATTAAATTATTTGCCCCATTTCTCTATTATATGAGTCTTGTATTTTAATGAAATGGTGCAAACATTTTAATTTGGTGGGAGTATAATTTATTGGGTCTTCTAAATCTAGTGAAAAAAAAGGAAAGGAATTAATCATCTAGGGTTAGTTGATGACTTGATGAGATGATGGTCAACGGTCGAGAGTCGTGATCAAAGCATTGTTTGTCATTGTATAGATGTATCACGTCTTTAATTGTTGTTTTCATTTGTTCTTATTTAGTTTTAGTATATATTTGAATAAGAATTCGTCTTGTTGTATATTGGTTCATCAACTGGTCCTCTCTATTGGTAGTGCTTCAGATTGCCATTTTGATTGATTATTTTGGAATTTTAATTTGGATATTGCGTGTATGAAATATCTCATCTATTGTTTCCAAAGAGTTTTAACGGATCTCGGTACTTAAGAATGGGATTGATTGATTGAATTATGTAATTTATGATAAACTTCTATCACCAATTCACCGGTATGGGAAGGCCCTTCAGCTTGAGCTTCTGCCTCCGAGAGCTGCAGTAGGACGGTGAGGCCTTAACATGGAAGGTAGTTGAATGTTCAGGGGAAGGTCGAATCTTCCTATATCGCAGCAAAGAGCGGAGTAAGGTGATCCTCCTTCTCCAATTCTTTCTTTGCGGAGCTGAAAAGGAAAAGAGACCTCTTAAACTTAGCAACAACCAGCGAAGAGGAATGAACCGCGAGAGGATTTGTAGATTAACTTATATTGTATTGAGGTTAAATAAGTGGTGTACTATATAAACACTGTATGTATATATTCTAATAACAAGATCTTCATTTTATTTAGATTGTTTCTCTCACTATAACAGACTTTCTCTCACTATAACAACTTCACTCAACATACTCTGTTTTCTTCATACATTAACAATGGAGTCCAAGGTTCCATATGGTATCAGACGACAGGGATCGATCATATGGTGATGATTTCGTCGTTCTTTCTTCCGCATTTTGGATCTTCATTGCGTATGATTTCTCTTTCTTCGTCGAAATTAGGTTGTTTTTTCTTCACTGTTCTTCCCTGAATTGTTTAACCTAGATTTCTTCGATCACATTTCTCTTTCACTTTACCTTAATTGATCGTCTTCTTGCTTCCTCTTTTGTGCGCATTCTTTGATTTCATTTACATCTAAAACCCTCTAAATGTATGAAGTTTGGTAAATATGCATAGTAGAGCAGTGCTATCCGTGCGGTGCATGTAATGAATAGTTGTTTCCTCTTGCCTACTGTACTCACTTTGCTATTTCTATTTTCATTTTTGTGCACTCCTTTTCACAGCTCTTCCCTCTTTCTTTGTCCCCTACTTTTCCAATTTTCTTTTCCAATCCGATTTCAATTTATCACATTTTCTTTCCTCGTCATCTATTAAACAATATGGAAAGATATTATCAATATCTTTACCATATCATGTATTATTTAGTGTATCAATATCCTAACTATTATAGTATACTAAATATTCTAGTTCCTCTTTTATAGGCTTATGTTAGGCAACTTATAATCTTGCTAGTTGTATATAACAATTGTATTGTACGTTTGTTATTGATCAATAATACAATCTCTTTATTTCCTCTTCCTATTGTCATCGTCTCTCATGGCATCTGAACTTATCTGATCCTGGTTCCATTTTTTTTCTCTCTTCTCTTCACCACGAAGATCATTAAGATGACAAAGGGAGACGGAATTCCAATTAATTCTGACGAAAAATATGAGTCCATACCTCCTTCTTCACCACTATACCTTCATCCAAGCGAAAGTCCCAATCTTTCCCTAACTTCGATTATTTTCGATGGGGATAATTATAATTTGTGGGCGGATGCCATTAGAAACGATCTCGATGCTAAAAACAAATTGGGTTTCATCGATGGTACCATAAAGAAACCGGTGATTTTGGAAGGCGAGGAAGAGACTCTTGAAGCCGTTGCTTGGCGTCAATTTAATGCCATGGTTAAGCAATGGTTGAGAAGTGCTATTCACTACAAGCTTTATTCTAGCATAGCCTTTTCAGGAACCGTTGTGAAGATCTGGAAGGAACTCCGTGATCGGTACGCAACCGGCAATGCCCCGAGAGTCCATCAACTTAAAAGCGACCTCAAGGAATGCACACAAAAGAAGAACCATCCTGTCATTGAGTATTATACTCAACTAAAGGCTATTTG